>NW_026314603.1:3125-5829 GCF_001194135.2 Octopus bimaculoides | reverse complement strand
TATATATATATAGTTATATATATATATATATATACACACATATACATACTTACACACCCACATTATGAAATGTGTTTGCGTATCTATTATTACCTATGTGTAAAAGCTCACACACGTCTGTGTATTTTTATATCTTTTATAGGTACATATTTTAATATATGTGTACAGAATATAATATGTGTATCTCTCTTTCTCCCACTCTGTTTCTCTCTCTCTCATATGTATCTATTGGGTCATCCCATAAATAATGCAGTTTTTTTCAATTGCATGAACTAAAAGTCGTGGGGGGGGGTTAAACTACCTACATAAACTCACTATAAAAGCAGGTACTAATTCTTCATTCCTGAAATTATCTTCCTTTCTTATATGCAGCTAGTTTTAATTGCTATTTAGTAATTGGGTACATCCCCTAGAGGCAAAGATAATTTCAATCAATCATGAATTTATGCTGTATCCTATTTGATATACCTGTATTTCTCAGTTTTCCATAAACATTATTTCTCTTAGCTCATTTTTGTTTAATTCCTGTGAATTTCTTCGGCAAATACATGTGCTCTAATCTTTCAGTTTTTATCCTATGCTCCTTGTTTCCAGAAGATATTGTGGGATAATTTTCATATTGATGATGTCTCTTATATCAGAAACACCTGTCCACAACTATACTCTCATTTGCAAACAATGAACCTGTCATTCCTTAACGCATGTCATCTTTGAGAATTCTCAAGATTATCTCCCTTCGTCATATGCAGCTGGTCTCTGTTTGCAATTGTGACATATCCTCCAGAGACAGAATTAGTTTTAATAAGTAAGGAATTTATGTTACGTATATATATATATATATATATATATATATACACACATAGAGACATGTGATTTATATGTAACATATATCTAGTGTGACATGATTTATATTTATATCATATATAATGTATATGATATATTGTGAATAACTTATATAATACTATGTTTATATATATATTAAGGTACAGGAATGGCTGTGTGGTAAGAAGCTTGCTTCCCAACCACATGGTTCCGGGTTCAGTCCCACTGCATGGCACCTTGGTCAAATGTCATCTACTATAACCTCGAGCTGACCAAAGCCTTGTGAGTGGATTTGGTTCACAGAAACTGAAAGAAGCTTGTTGTATATATATATATTTATATATAATGGTGGGAGTACAAACACAGACACACAAATACATATATATATGTGTTTGTGTGTCCGTGTTTGTACCCACACCATTGCTTGACAATCGATGTTGGTGTGTTTACATCCCCATAACTTAGCGATTCGGCAAAAGAATAAGTACTAGGCTTACAAAGAATAAGACCTAGGGTCGATTTTTTCAACTAAAGGTGGTGCTCCAGCATGGCCATATTAAAATTACTGAAACTAGTAAAAGAATTATATATTCACATATGTTTGTACTATTTGTATGTGTGTGTATATATTTCTGTTTCTAATTTTGCATAATACATCCATATATATATATATATATATATATATATATATATATATTATGTACATATATTATGCAATATATACATGTAAATATATATAGAGATAATGAAACAGAAAGCGATCTAGTAAGTCATCACAAAGAACTACATTATGTATGTGTGTATATATAAATATATATATACATACATATATATGTGTGTGTGTGTGTGTGTAAATATTTTATATATGTAAATATGTCTATACAAGCATGCATACATAAATATCTGTTATATATCTATCTACATGTGTGTGTATATGTACGCGTATGTGTGGAAATGTGTGTTTGTATGTGTACATACAAGTATATAGTGTATGTATATATGTATGTGTGGATATATATACACATATATCCTACTTGTATTTGCACGTATGTTTAGATAGTTCTATGATGTGGACATAGGATGGAAATGTAAAAGGAAGAGAAAACACTGTTAATTAAAATCATGTAGGTGATGTCTGACAGTTAAATTCTGTGTAAATTTTGATAATTTTAGTAGGTATTTGTCAAAATGGTGACATTTTGTAAATCATTCAGATCTCATGTTATTGTCTAAACACCAGACTTGAGGCCTTTTTAAAAATGTTGTTATAATAATGATTATAGTTGCTAAATGGATAAGGTATTGGTCAGTGACAACATGTCTAAACACTAGATCTGAAGCCTTTTTTAGAAAGTGTTGTTACAACAAAGATAAAAGTTGCTAAATGGGTAAGGTATTGGTTAATGACAACATGCAGATCAAGAGTTCAAACTCTCTGTGTTTCTTGTGAGATGACACAATGTAGTTTATCTTTCCAAGATGATGATACACTTCATTTCAGGATACTAGAACTAAATACTTTAGGGTTTAATACAACCTCTTCTCTCTCTGAGAGAGAGAGAGAGAGAGAGAGAGAGAGAGAGACACACACACATACACAGAGTGATGACAAGGATAAAGAGAACTATTTCAAAAGGAGAGATTTCTTTCTCAAAACCTTCATGTATTTCCCCTGAATCTTACTTCCACCCAGTTTATAAATCTAAAATGTAAAAAAGACGATATGAATATGAAAGAAAATATCGTTATCTCCAAAGGGTAATAAAATGTTAAGTGTTTCATTGTGATTGGAATCTTTTTCCTACAGCTTCTTGACTTATGCACTTGTGATTGTACAGTTTCCAGCTCTCACTAAGCTTTCAAGTCAAAAACATGCTTGTGT
>NW_026314603.1:0-2869 GCF_001194135.2 Octopus bimaculoides | reverse complement strand
GTGTGTGTGTGTGTGTGTGTGTGTGTGTGTGTGTGTGTGTGTGTGCTTGTCCACCACCCGCTATTTGACAACTGGTGTTGGTGTGTTTACGTCCTCATAACTTAGTGGTTTGGCAAAATAGACCAATAGAATAAGTACCAGGTTTAAAAAGAAAATTAGTCCTGGGGTCAATTCATTCAGCTAGAAATTCTTCAAGGTAGTAGTGCCCCAGCATGGCCACAGCCTAATGACTGAAACACATGAAAGATAAATAATCCTTCCTAAGTTTGGTATGAAGTCAGCATTTTTTAGTGGGCGAGAAAGTCAATTACAATATTACCAGTGTTTGACTGGTGCTTATTTTGTCCACCCTGGAAGGATGAAAGGCAAAGTCCACCTTGCTGGCATTTGAGCTCTGAACATAAAAGCAGCACTGGATTAACCATTAAGCAAAATAAGCACATGCTTAGGGCATCAAAGGAAGGAAGAGGCACCACAGAAATGGTAAATGGTTTATGGCAGAAAAGAAATCATTTTCAACTTGCTAAAATAATATTTGGGATGCCTTTATCTCTACTAAGTATAGATGCAGATGTGTTACCTAAGATTAATTTTGAGGATCAGATCAAAGACTTTGCTATTCAAAAAAGGAGAAGGAAGCTTTTTTAAATATAAATAAAGTGGAAGTATACAAAAATAAACATTCTTTTCCCTCCTACTCTTTTGTTTCGTTTTGAAAAATAAAAATTTATCTTATAGTGTTTTTACTGTTTATATTCTGAATTACATAATCTTTTATGGGGGCTCTGAAATCTTCTAAGTGCTTAGGGCCTCAATGGGTCTTAACCCAGCCCTGCATAATGGGCTGGAGGAAACGCAAAACATTTTGTCCAATTCAGTGACAGTTCTACCCACTCGCCACCTTGGCACAGATTAGATAATGTAGTCCTGGATACTTACAAAAATACAATGAGAGATGGTCATGGACGGGACGTCTATGTCATACATGTACCAAATGAAATGTAGTTTCACTTAATAACTGCACAAAGAACATCACAGAATCTGTTTTATTGTATTTTGTTGGGTGAGATTTCCTGACTTCCTCTTACTCCCTTCCAGTCAATCTGAAGATTCCATGGCACACACACACTCTCTCTCTCGCTCTCTCTCAGTAATCAATATTAGAAGTCAAGTTAGGTCAGTTAGTATTCCAATAAATTGTGTGATCATTGAAGTTGGTGGCACCAAATTTATTGTGAAGGAACTAGTGCCATCACCACTACTGGTATAGTACCACAGTAAGAGACACTACTATCTTTCCCATTTCAGCTGTTACTACTAATACTAATAATAATAATAATAATAATAATCTTGTCGTGAATGGCTGCAAATATGTTTGTCAAGTACTCTCATATTCTTCCTACTTATTTTCATTCTCTCTCTCTCTCTCAGTTCACTTTTCTTCTCATGGTTTCTCCTCTGCTTTCTCTATAGCTGTCGACCTTTTTCTATCCTCTCGTTTTCTTTCTTTCTTTCCTTTTCTATCTCTCTCTCTCCCTTGCTTTCTACCTTTCTGTATTTCTCCTTTGCTTTTTAACTTCCTACCTTACTCTCTACCTTTTTCCTCTCTTTCTTTCATTCTTCTCTATTGCTCTCTCTCTCTTTCTGCCTTTCTATCTTTCCTTCTCTCAGTTCCTTTCTCACATTTATCTTTCTTGCTTCCTATCTTTCATTTTCACTTTGTCTTTCACTCTGCCACACTGTCTATAAAACATCTAGTCACTACACCATCAACATCACTCTTATATTGCTATGTATTATTCAGCATCAATCACAGAATAGATGTGTGGCTAAACATGATGTAATATGTATTTAGCATCAACCACCAGTATTACACACACCACATTATCCCAACTACAACTACCACTAATCTCCATTTCAACAACCACATATATTTTCTTCTTCCTCACATCTCTTAGTTTCTCTTATATGCCTAGTATTTATCTATATATATAGCTACCTGTCTCATTAGCTGTCTACCTATCTGATTGGCTGTCTACCTATCTGATTGGCTGTCTACCTATCTGATTAGCTGTCTGCCCATCTGATTAGCTGTCTGTCCATCTGATTAGCTGTCTGTCCATCTGATTAGCTGTCTGTCCATCCGATTAGCTGTTTGCCCATCCGATTAGCTGTTTGCCCATCCGATTAGCTGTTTGCCCATCCGATTAGCTGTTTGCCCATCCGATTAGCTGTCTGCCCATCCGATTAGCTGTCTGCCCATCCGATTAGCTGTCTGCCCATCCGATTAGCTGTCTGCCCATCCGATTAGCTGTCTGCCCATCCGATTAGCTGTCTGCCCATCCGATTAGCTGTCTGCCCATCCAATTAGCTGTCTGCCTAAGCCGATTAATCTTCTGCCTAAGCCGATTAATCTTCTGCCTAAGCCTATTAGCCGTCTGCCTAAGCCGATTAGCCGTCTGCCTAAGCCGATTACCCATCTGTCTAAGCCTATTAACTATCTGTCTAAACTGATTAGTCTCCTGTCCAAGCTGGTTAGCTGTCTGTCTGTCCGATTAGCCATCTGTCTAAGCTGATTAGCTAGCTGCTTATCAAGATATCTATTTAGCTATTTGCTTAGATAGATATATGTCTGTTTAGATATGTAAATGTGCCTATTTGTTTCTAAATGTTTAGCTATCTATTTAGATAATGTTGTATGTATCTGTCTATCTTTCTCTCTGTCTGGTTAGAAATCTATCAGTACATATTTAGATATCTATCTATCTAGATATTTTTTCTCTATCTATGCAATTAGATATGCCTGTATCTGTTGATTTTCTATCTTACCTGCTATCTATCTTTCCATTTTTTTTAGCTATCTAGCTAT
>NW_026314602.1:1382-2319 GCF_001194135.2 Octopus bimaculoides | reverse complement strand
TACATATATATGTATATATACATATATATGTATATATACATATGTATGTACAGGTTTATAAGTGTATGTATGTATAATGGTGTTCGTGGAGGTGACAATGATGGTGGCTATGAGGACGACGGAGCACTCTGTTGGTTACGACAATGAGGGTTCCAGTTGATCTGATCAACAGAACAGCCTGCTCATGAAATTAACGTGCAAGTGGCTGAGCACTCCACAGACACGTGTACCTTTAACGTAGTTCTCAGGGAGATCCAGCGTGACTCAGAATGTGACGAGGCTGGCCCTTTGAAATGCAGGTACTACTTATTTTTGCCAGCTGAGTGGACTGGAGCAACATGAAATAAGGTGTCTTGCTCAAGGACACAATGCATCGCCGGGAATTGAACTCACGACCTTACACTCGGGAGTCAAATTCCCTAACCACTGAACCATGTGCCTTCACTAAGGACGACGACAACATACAAACATACAGTATATATGTACATCCATATAAACATATCAAATCAAGTCTCTAATGTTTTCTCTCTTGATATATTTTTTTTATCTTTTTTTATTTTGTTTCCATCATTTGTTTCCCTTCTCTTCCTCGTTTTTCTTTTTCCTCCTTCTCTTCCAGAATTTCGCACAGAACTTAGCTCATCAGTGGTTTTGTCCTAAATAATTTCTGCTCCATTTTAAATAGCTGGATCTCCATTAAATGGAAAGTGTTCTTTTGGAACACTATTATTTAGATTGTTTGAGTGGTAAGTAGCTTGCTTACCAACCACATGGTTCCGGGTTCTGTCACACTGCATGGTACATTGGGCAAGTCTCTTCTACTATACCTTTGGACCAACCAAAGCCTTGTGAATAGATTTGGTAGATGGAAACTGAAAAAGGTCATTAAATATAAATAAATAAATATATATATATATATATATATATATATGTATAT
>NW_026314602.1:0-1341 GCF_001194135.2 Octopus bimaculoides | reverse complement strand
ATATATATATATATATATATATATATATAGGTACAGGAGTAGCTGTGAGGTAAAAAGGTTGCTTCCCAACCACATGGTTCTAGGTTCAGTCCCACAGTGTGGCACCTTCGGCAAGTGCCTTCTGCTATAACCTCAGGCCAACCAAAGCCTAGTGAGTGGACTTGGTAGATGGAAACTGAAAGAAGCCCGTCGTATATAAAGATATATATATATATATGTGTGAGTGTGTGTGTGTTTGTGTTTGTCTCCCCACCCCTCCATCGCTTGATAACCGATGTTGGTGTGTTTACGTCTCCGTAACACAGCGGTTCGGCAAAAGTGACCGATAGAATAAGTACCAGGCTTACAACGAATAAGTCCCGGGATCGATTTGTTCAACTAAAGGCGGTGCTCCAGCATGGCCGCAGTTAAAGGACTGAAACAAATAAGAGAAAACTAACGTTGAATTCAAAGAAATATAGTACAATAAATAGAATTTAGAGCAGTGTCGACTGATGCCTTATAGATTTATTTTAATATGTACAGTTTGTTCGTTAAGAAATGATCTATTCGTTACCATAGTAACCCAATAATTTTACGAAAAATTACAACTTCTGTAAATGTCATTGATAAACATTTGCACACACGCACGATCGCACGCGCGAACACACTCCTTACTTGAATTCAATCCTGGTAGAAGGGAGGTAATACGGTGGCGACTTATATATTTTGTTTCCGCATTACCTCCCTTGCATCACGATTGAATTCCAGTAACGTGTGTGTGCGTTTGTGCGTGTGTGCATATGTTTATCAATTGCAGACATTCGCCAGCTCCAGCTTGTACAGGATTAAGAACTGAAAGGAGGAGGAGAAGTTGGAGGGAGAAAGAGCCTTATATATGTATATTGTGGAGTTGAACTCCCCCTTCCTCTACATCTCCTGCCCTTCATCTTCTCCACTTCGCTTCATCCTCCCTTCCCCACCTGTCAGTCTCCCTTCTCCTCCCCCTCCCCTCGCTTCCACTTCCTCCTACTTCTTCTCTCGAGTCAATCAAGGGAGACAGTCTTCCCCTTTACACGGTCGCATAATCTGATAAAAGTAGCAGCCAGGTCTCCCTCCAAATCTCCGTCTCACAAGTTTTGGCAAGAAAAAAAAAAAAAAATCATACTAGATTGAAATCACGTGATCTGTTCAATCAAGCCGCCATCATGGGGAAGCCCAGAGGTTTGAGAACTGCACGAAAGCTAAAGTGTCATCGCCGTAAATAGAGATGGCACGATTAATGACTTCAAAAAGATAAAGCCGACCTCGGTGGAATGTGAACTCAGAACGTAGACGGGCGAAATGCCGCCAAGTATTACG
>NW_026314601.1:0-203 GCF_001194135.2 Octopus bimaculoides | reverse complement strand
ATATATATATGTGTATAGATGTACGTATAAATAAATGTATACCAGAAAACACATATATGACATATATAGATATTATTCTATATATCACAGATATATTCTATATCTGTGCCATTGTATATGTTTTTCTGATCAGATATCTATATTGACATTCACACATACATACATACATACATACATACATAGATACATGCATATATACATAC
>NW_026314600.1:8533-9152 GCF_001194135.2 Octopus bimaculoides | reverse complement strand
ATATATATATATATGTATATATATATATACACACACACACACACACACATTATATCTCTCTCCGCTGCGAAGGTAACTTCTTATAGGCACAGGAGTGGCTGTGTGGCAAGTAGCTTGCTTACAAACCACATGGTTCCGGGTTGAGTCGCATTGCGTGGCACCTGGGGCAAGATTCTTCTTTTATAACCTTGGGCTGATCAAACCCTTGTGAGTGGATTTGGTAGACGGAAACTGAAAGAAGCCTGTCATATATATATATATATATATGTGTGTGTGTGTATCTGTTTGTCCCCCCTACATTGGTTGACAACCGATGCTGGTGTGTTTACGTCCCTGTAAATTAGCAGTTCGGCAAAAGAGACTTATAAAATAAGTACTATGCTTAGAAAGAATAAGTCCTGGTGCCGATTTGCTCGACTATAGTCGTTGCTCCAGCATGGCTGCAGTCAAATGACTGAAACAAGTAAAAGAATAAAATATATATATACATTAAATATTCATATATACACATATATCTATACATAGACATATACATATATATATACATACATATATATATATATATATATATATACATACATACATATATATACATATATATGCTAGCATGGAAAGCGGA
>NW_026314600.1:5470-8523 GCF_001194135.2 Octopus bimaculoides | reverse complement strand
TATACACACACATATATATATCTATACATACACACACACATATATATTATATATATATCCACACACACATACACCCATACACGGACACATACATATGTACATTTTCACTTGGTCGTCTGTTATCATACAATTAGTTACACAGAAATATGTTCCTCTTTGACACATTATCAGATTAGTCATTACATGTTAGCTTTCTTAGCTGATTTTTTCTTATTCTTCACCGTTTATCATTGTTTCTTTCTCTCTCTTCTACTCTGCTTTCTCTTTTTTCCATCTCTCTCTCTCTCTCCCCCTCTCTATCTATCTATCGTTAACCAGCTGTCTCTCTTTTTCTCAAATGTTTCCTGTTCAATTTATTCAGATTATGAGTATTTTATCTCTAAACTGAAGAGTTGCCATGCTAATAATTAAGTCTGCTGTGCTGCCATGGTTACTTATCACTAAGGTATCAAAATTAAATGGGAAATAATGGAGATAATGATTTCTCGTCATGGGGAAAAAGCTGCAAATGTGTAGAGATTAGTGAAAGCCTTCTGAGTATTGACTCCAGAGGTGTGAGAAATGTATTTAACATCAGTGGAATTTGAACTCATTAAAACGGATTATTGCTAATAGTAATTTCTCTTGACATGTGATTGATTCTTAAAAAAATTTTCTTCTGGCAAAAAGAGGATATTATTACTACCTTTTCTGTGGACTCTTGTAGAATGGTAGAAAAAGTTAATTCTGGAATGGTTTGAATTCAGAAACAGTACAGTGCCATTTTACACATTCAAAAGCATCTAACTACTTACTGAAACAGAATCAACCAGCTTCTTACTGCCTCTACTATTAATGCTACAATTTGGCAAAAGCCAAGATATTTAAAAATGAGGAGTATAGTCACTTCAATCAATTCACAGCACCATGTTTGATGGCATATAAGATACATGGGTATATTAATTATGCTATAATTTCAGCAGTGCATACTCAAGAAAGTATGTAATCTATGCCCAACTTCACATATAAGAGCAGGATGATATTTTGAGACTCTTTTTAGCAATAAATTGCCTTATATGCCTTCAAATATGGTATATAATAAGTACTTATTTATGGGCTCTGGAGGAATGGAAAGCAAGTTGACTTCAGTGGGAAAGTGATATTGTCTTTTCAGTTCACATCCTTAAGTTGGAAGCACCATTTGGCCACATTTATTCACCTTTCTTAGAATGAGTTTTCCAAGTGGATTTTCTGACAACTAACAATTACATTGGATACACACGCAAGAAAAAAATTATAAGACAAGAAAGAGAATAGATGCCCTGTGGCTAAATAATAATGAATCTATTATAGAACATAAGAGTGTAGGCAATGCCGTAGCTAGAGACAATGGGCAAACCGTAAGTATCTCACTCTCTCATGAGCTAAGACTAAAAGCTGACTCAGCTATAATTACTCGTGTGTAACCACATTCCCGGAAGTGAGCTACAGAATGGCACTAAACTTATCGTCAGAATTTCAGCGATCGACTGCATCACTTCAGAAACCATCACTGGCAACAGAAATATAAATTATCATTAGTAGATTTAAGGTGGCAGGCTGGCAGAATTGTTAGCACGTCAGGCAAAATGCTTAGCGACATTTTGTCCATCAGTTCATCCTGAGTTCAAATTCTGCTGATGTCGACCTTGCCCTTTATCCTTCTGGAGTCGATAAAACAAGTACCAGTTAAGCACTAGGGTTGATGTAATCGTCTTAACTCCCACCCCTGAACTTGCTGGCCTTGTACCAAAAACTGAAACCAATATTAGGAATAGATCTATACCCAAGTAATTTAATACCAGTCATTTGTATGAAAACGAGATAATTCCCCATTAATTCCTTATTTGCTATGACCATTAATAAGCTCCAAGGTCAACCATTTGATGCAACTGGAAAATATTAGCCATTAGTCCTGTAGTTTTTTAAGTGAAGCATGAGCGGCTTTTTTCAAGAAGCGGTTCCTATGAGACATGGTTCATCATAAAGAGGGCTGCACAAAAAAAAAAAAAATTAAGCTAAGCTAATTTTTTTATTGGTGCGCCATTCAGAAAATTCAGCGGGCCTCAATTTGCTCGTGACCTAACAAGCTGTGAGGAACATCTTTGATTTTATATCATTTTAAGAAGACTGTAGTGTTACAATTTGTCAAGGTCTCAGACTAAACTAACTGCACGTTCATATGTATAATATTGCTTACTCTGTGTGTATATTTATGTATACGTGTTTAGAGTACTATTGTGTACCTTGTTCTTAAGTGTTTGTATGTATTTAATAATCTACTAATTAGCTGTGTGTATGTGTTCTCCTGACATTGCGTCAATAGCGATTAGCTGGTATAGTACTTTCACTATTTCTCTCAGTACTTAACAGGTCGTTTGGTTCAGTGACTCTCAGACAAATATTAACTCTCGTTGAAAAAAGAAAAAGAAAAGAGAAAACTGAAGTTCCTTGTCTCCACCCAAACAATAACACAAGTGAAAATTTCCTCCTCTCCTCTTCATTAATGAGAAAACAAAATAAGAGTTTGTACCCATGTGATTTCTCTTCCTTCACTATGGAGTCGAACAAGTTTTAAAAATCTTTGTATAATTAAACGTGACAATTTGTTCGCTCATTTTTTTTTATCTTCACAAGTACCGCTATGAGTACACACCCACTTATAACAATAATTATAGTTTAGTCGGTGAGGGGATCTACCGCCGTTGCCGATCGATATATATGCAAGGAGCAAAGATACTGAAGATTCAGTATACACCACGTGCTAAAATTATGAGTTGAAAATATGTGGAAAAAAAAAAAATATTTCTCTTCCCCTTTTTTTAATATTTTTTCCACGGTACTACTAAAGCAGCACGGTCCCGAACGCGATAGCTAGTCGTGAGCGGTCGATCCTAACCCTAACCCTAAACACGTATTCATTTGCACACGCGGGTTAGGGTTAGGGATAGGATCGACCACTCACGACTAGCTAGCGCGGACACACGACTGCGCGTTCGGGACCGTGCTGCTTTAGTAGTACCATATATATATAT
>NW_026314600.1:0-4249 GCF_001194135.2 Octopus bimaculoides | reverse complement strand
ATATATATATATATATATATATATATATATATATATATATATACATATATATAACCACATTAAAATGCAAATCAAAACCGAAGAAAACAACATTAGCGCAGACAGAAATAGGAAAAGAAGAAAGCATCAATTCAACACTAAGTGCATCGGTTGGTCAAATAACAAGGTTTAATGAAACCTACTGAAGACGGCCAACACGCTCGCGGTATTACCTCGAGTGACGGCAATACATGCGAGTGTGTTAGAATACATAATTGTATGTGTCGAAGCAGCGGTGCTTCAGTGTGTTAGTCTATTTAAATTACATATGCATAAGCTTTTCGAATCTTAATTTGTAAATATGCGCGCGCCAGTATGCTCGTAAATGTTCATGTGTCTAAGAATATAAACTCCGATTATGTATATATATTGCTCTTTTATTAAAATATAATAACAATGCGTGTTTGTGCAGTAATGCAATTGTATGCATAGTTTGGTGGCGAATAAGTGTTTCGTAAAGTCACCGTGATCGAGATCTATCTACGATCACAGACATTCCAGCAATGACCACACCGCCTTTCGTTTCATTCCCCCCCCCCACACACACACGTGTACTGGGAATGCAGAACCACAAAATCTAACGTGTCTTTTTTTTTTTCATGAACAATTTGAAGGAGATTTGGCTGCTACTTTCAGCAAGCCGAGCGACCACGTGGTCTTTCCCCGTTGGCTAAGGAGCCACCGAGAGTGATCCATATGGCAGTGGTCAGATTCCAATTTTGTTGTATTCCTAAGTTTTCATCGCTTTACATTATTTCATAATAAAGTTTTCAAGAATATGGTAATATTTATAATAACAATAATTATTATTAAATATTTGTACTACACACACATTCATTGAGCTTCTCATTTGCATCATGATGAATCAGGTACCGGGTAAAAAAAACAAAGAACGGAAAAACAAGGCTTTAAGCACCAGCTTATTTTATTTAATGGTTAACACAGCTCTTCTGTCTGCAATGTATATACATTCATTCCTGCATTTTGATTCTATTTTTCTATATTCTCTCAACAATAGAACACTACGCACCATCACAATAAATAGTCTATCTTTTCTTAGGTACATACACACGTCAATACTAGTGTGCGTACAGAAATAGGCTTGGTGTCAGTTCTAATCAAAGCGTTCCAGTTGTGATCATCACTTCTTTTTCTTATTATATATATATTTATGGAAATTAATTAGGCAAATTTTCGGACCATGCGTGCGCACACATACATCACATTTTATTTTTATTCTGCATCCTGAATTCAAATTTCGCCGAACTCATCTTTGCCTTTCATCTCTTCGAAGTTTCAATCAAATACCCGCTGAAAACTGCAGGCGTGGTGCTTAAATTAGAAAACTTGAATTCTAAAATTTATTCGAATTTCTGTTATAAACATCGGAAGTTTCGGATCATTCACCCATCCTCACCTGTAAATTTTTCATAGCTCTACATAATATAATCAGTTCTCTCTACAATGTGATCTAAGGGATATTTTCTTGCTATTTCTAGCCGATCGCGCGACCGCTTAAAGTTCCTCATTGACTCGTTCCTGTCTATACAAAAGTCTGTGAGTAGAATTTGAAGTACACGAGACATACACAATTATACACACAAATGCGAAAGCAGGCACTCGTCTATAATGAATAGCACTTCAAGATCTTTCCTTACTGCTTAACTGAGTCAAGCCTTCGTAACTATGAGGCGAAGCAAAGTTACCAGAGCGTCGGAACAGAAATTTGTAGTACCGTATTTATTCAGGTTCTCTGCACTCTGAATTTAATTCCTACTGTTAACTTTGCCTTATGTTCTTTTGGAGTCTAAATAAAGTAACAGTCAAGCAGTGGAACCGATCCCTCTCCCACCACCACTTTTCTTTCTGTCTTTGTTTCGCTTTCTCGAAGAAATCAGCTATGGGACAGACCATGAAAAGGACGGGTACCGTCAGGCAATTGCTCAAGGCACGCTGAATGTCATAACAGCAGTCTTACTTAATGCCTCAATATTTTGCTCAGGATAATTGCTTGTCCAAGGAGAGAAATCATCTTAATGAAAGAACAAAATACACGCATATATAAATATAAATATATATATATATATATCTTGTCAAATAAAATATATCTTTTAATAACAACATCAACTGTCAGCTAAATTTAAACTTCAGTGGTCGAAAGTTTAAATATTACCAGAGAAAATGTAATCCGAATGACAGAAAACTATAAAAACACCTATCTATCTATCTTATTTCTTTATTGCCCAAAAGGGGCTAGACATAGAGGAGACAAAGCAGGAGAGACAAAGGGATTAAGTCGATTACATCGACCTCAGTGCGTAACTGGTACTTAATTTATCGACCCCGAAAGGATGAAAGGCAAAGTCGACCTCGGCGGAATTTGAACTCAGAACGTAACGGCAGACGAAATACCATTAAGCATTTCGCCCGGCGTGCTAACGCCAGCTTTGCCGATAATTGAAACAGCTTTATCGGAAATATTGAAAATTTAGCACTTAACATATTTCAAGCGGGAGCAGGAAAATTTTAAGTTTATTACTGACTAAACTTCGGTATTATTTACACAGAAATCCAGCAGTGAGTTTAATATATCAATATATTTTAAAGCTGCACACACATGAATTACATAAGACAGTGCGTATGAGTATGAATATCTATATATGCATGTATACATGTATATATACACATACAACTTGTGTAAGTATGATTATATATATATAAAAACACG
Source organism: Octopus bimaculoides (assembly GCF_001194135.2). Classification (NCBI taxonomy): domain Eukaryota; kingdom Metazoa; phylum Mollusca; class Cephalopoda; order Octopoda; family Octopodidae; genus Octopus; species Octopus bimaculoides. The sequence goes on along the minus strand of NW_026314600.1, from coordinate 1,482 downwards.
CTTACCTGTGAGCGAGCTGTTGCTACTCGGCTTTTACTATTACAAGTGATAATAACCTAAAAGTAGAATGATTTTTTTAGAGTTCATGGTTGTATGACGTGTAAATTAAGGGAGGTAACTTTACACTATTTCAGAAACAAAACCTCGTATGAAATAACAATCCCTCAAACTGTATGTATACCAGTATTTGCGCATAAAAATCCTTGCATTATATTGCTCTGGTTAAGATCAATCTTTGTAATAGAGGTCTTGCGTTCGATGATTTAATTTGGGTTAGAATAATAAAGACCTCGGTGCTGCCCTATCTCTATTTCATTATAAATCTTTTACTTTTATTTTTTTAGTCATAGGACTGTGGCTGTGCTGGAGCACCGCTCTGGAGAATCGATCAGAGTAGGTATTTAACTCTGGTGCTTAGTCTATCGGCTTCATTAGTCGAACCGCTACGTTACGGTGGCGTAAACAAATCAACACGAACTGTCAAGCAGTGACACATACACACACAATATATATATATATATATATATATATATATATATACACACGCACACACACAAGACGGACTTCCATACAGTTTCCGTAACCCACTTTCTACTAAAAATTCATTCTCAAAACACCGGTCTGTTCGGAGTTTTAGTAGAAGATACTTCCCCAATGTGTCGCGCAGTGGTATTGAACACGAGACCGTGTGATTGCAAAACGTGCCTCTTAACGACACAGCAAGCATGTTATAAAAAACAAAAAGATCTGTAGGAGTAGACAATTTCTTATTTCTCGTTATTTTCTCCCTAGATGTTTGAAAGCATTACATGGCAAGTATTGCATCATCATTCTATACTGTTGCATCATCTGTAGCAGTAAAAACTGGTCAGCATAGTTGCTGTTGTTTGAAGTTGAAAGAGTTTGAAACATAGGTGACTCTCATTCACTCTTTTACTTGTTTCAGTCATTTGACTGCGGCCATGCTTGAGTACCGCCTTCAGTGGAACAAATCGGCCTCAGGCCTTATTCTTTGTAAGCCGAGCACTTATTCTATCGGTCTCTTTTGTCGAACCGTTACGTTACGAGGACGTAAGCACACCAGCATCGGTTGTCAGTCGATGGTGGGGGTACAAATACAGACACACAAACATACACACACACACCTACAGGGGCTAGCTTAAAAGCTGCGGATCTTGTTCAAAACTGGGGCACCAGTTTTTATTTATGTTCTATGTAGTGTTTTTGGTACCAAAAGACTTTCAAACTTCGTATACTTATCTATTTTGTGTTATAGAACAGAAAAAAAATTTTGTATTCGAATTTATTTCATGTAAAAAATTGTCTTATTTCGATAATTTCTACTAATCACTGACGTCTATTCAGTTGAAAACAGCGCTGTAACGGTGTACATCGTATTAATCCCCGTTAGTTCTGACATTTCAACCCTAATCCTAACTCTAGAATCCGAACTCTAAAATTGTTACACACATAAATACGCAC
>NW_026314599.1:0-281 GCF_001194135.2 Octopus bimaculoides | reverse complement strand
TATGGAATGAAGAATTTAAGAATATAGATTAGGTGGTCGGACAGGTCAGTGCTTAGTAGTAGAAGGGTATATATATATGTGAAGATGTATACATATGTATATATCAGACATGTATATATATATTTATACAGATGTTTATATATATCAATATCTACATATACAACTCGTACTCATATGTATATGTACACATGCACACCCATATATACGTGTATCTGTATGTATTATCTCATTCTGAAAAAATTATATATATATATATATGTGTGTGTGTGTGTGTGTGTGTG
>NW_026314598.1:434-542 GCF_001194135.2 Octopus bimaculoides | reverse complement strand
TGTATATATATATGTATATACATGTATATATATATGTATATATGAATGTATATATATGTATATACATGTATTTATGTATATATGAATGTATATATATGTATATACATG
>NW_026314598.1:252-366 GCF_001194135.2 Octopus bimaculoides | reverse complement strand
TATATATGTATATATATATATGTATATATGAATGTATATATATGTATATATATGTATATGAATGTATATATATATATATATGTATATATGAATGTATATATATGTATATATGAA
>NW_026314598.1:0-124 GCF_001194135.2 Octopus bimaculoides | reverse complement strand
GTATATGAATGTATATATATATGTGTATATGAGTGTATATATATATATGTGTATATGAATATGTATATATGTGTATATGTATATGTGTATATGAATGTATGTATATATATGTGTATATGAATGT
>NW_026314597.1:129-232 GCF_001194135.2 Octopus bimaculoides | reverse complement strand
TCACGATATACATACATTGTATATACATACCTATCTAAGTGTGTCCCAAAGGTTGGGAGAGGTGTTTAGTAAAAATTCGCAAAAGTCGACTTTGTTTCCTCAT
>NW_026314597.1:0-119 GCF_001194135.2 Octopus bimaculoides | reverse complement strand
TTTTTTTTTTTTAATGGATAAATTTTTATGAAAATTTCCAGAAAATCCTTTCAAAGTAGATTAGGATTATTTCGGAATTTAATATGAATAAAATAAACAAACAAAAAAATTGATTGAGG
>NW_026314596.1:239-452 GCF_001194135.2 Octopus bimaculoides | reverse complement strand
ATCTTTTTTTCAATCTCCACATCCTTGTCCAAAATTCGAGATCTTTTTTTTCAATCTCCACATCCTTGTGCAAAATTCGAGATCTTTTTTTCAATCTCCACATCCTTGTCCAAAATTCGAGATCTTTTTTTCAATCTGCACATCCTTGTCCAAAATTCGAGATCTTTTTTTCAATCTCCACATCCTTGTCCAAAATTCGAGATCTTTTTTTCA
>NW_026314596.1:0-229 GCF_001194135.2 Octopus bimaculoides | reverse complement strand
GCAAAATTCGAGATCTTTTTTTCAATCTCCACATCCTTGTCCAAAATTCGAGATCTTTTTTCAATCTCCACATCCTTGCCCAAAATTCGAGATTTTTTTTCAATCTCCACATCCCTGTTCAAAATTCGAGATGTCTTTCTCAATCTCTACATCCTTGCCCAAAATTCGTTGGCAGGAGCTCCACTGGTCATATCAGCAAGTTCATCAAATATTCGGTGACGGTTCTCCA
>NW_026314595.1:0-219 GCF_001194135.2 Octopus bimaculoides | reverse complement strand
TACATACGTACGCAGCTGCACATGCATACGTGCTCGACACGTACACGCAAATACACGCAAGTACACCCCATACGGAATACACGAGCGAACATACGTACCACATGGACAGATACTTACAAAGAGATATACGGACAAGTCATTGTAGACGCATACACACGTATTAATTTTTATGTACATATGTGTGTGTGTTTGTGTGTGTGCGTGTATGTTAATATATTT
>NW_026314594.1:0-500 GCF_001194135.2 Octopus bimaculoides | reverse complement strand
TACTAAACTAGGTTTTATGCTTATTTCCTCTATCCATCTGTTCAAATCTTCAAGGATAGTTCCTAATGCACCTATAACTATTGGGATTCATTTTACCCGCACTTTGCATAGCCTATGCAATTCACTGGCTAGGTCCTGGTACTTTGCTACTTTCTCTATACGTCTGATATTGACGTTTTCATCATTTGGGACTGTAAAGTCAATTATCTGGTGGTTTCTGTTTTCTTTGTCTACTACTACTAAACCAAGCCTTCTGGCTTCTATTAATCTGTCAGTCTGAATGCTAAAGTCCCACAACATCTTATGCTTCTTACTTTCAAGTACTTTACTAGGTTCATGTTCATACCATTTATCAGTATATTCATATCTTAGCTTTCTACATAACTCCCAGTGGATTACTCTCCCTAGATTGTCATGTTTTCTTGCATTCTTTTTGTGCCAGCATGCTTCATTCACTTACTATATGAGTACCGCTTTCCTGTTTTGGGAATCTACTTAAT
>NW_026314593.1:0-510 GCF_001194135.2 Octopus bimaculoides | reverse complement strand
CATACCATAAATGGAAAACAACCAAACATAATGCTATGTGGCATGAGCCAAATTTTAACTTTCTCATTTCTCTTTCAGACATTTTGACAGCATCAAAATGGCAAGATTCCAATCTGACATAAGAAATGAAAAGAAACGCCTATGTTCGTGGCCAAGCTGCCAAACACAGAAAGTCAGAGATTGCCAGCTTTTTAAACATGGTTAGGTCCTTTGTGTGCAGGGTTAGAAAAGAGTTGGAGGCTTTCAGCGGAAATGTATCATCCATAATCAAAAGATAGAAACATTCTCAGGTATCGGGAATTATCAGGAGAACCCTGGTGGTCTGATGAGGGCCATTACCAAATGGCTAAAAGGTGGCACCCAGCATGATGAGAAAGCAGTTCATTTCCAACAGGCACCAAGAGAATCATGTAATTATATTACCTTCCAGTTCTCTTGATATTAACCCACTGGGACCTTGTCAAACAGAGAGACTGGCCAGTTACCCCAAGGTTCCAACAACTCATTGGG
>NW_026314592.1:0-315 GCF_001194135.2 Octopus bimaculoides | reverse complement strand
CAGGGCTAAATACAGAAAGTGGACAAAATACAATGTAGAGCTTTTCTTTTAGCGGACAAAAAAAGGAGGGGGGTAGAATTTCGATCAGAAGGGATCGTGAAAAAAAGGATGGGGGAAGCCGATCAAAAGGGATCGTGTATCACAGTCAATGTAAAAGGAGGGAACAGATTAGGCTTATCCTTAGAGAGAAAAGCCTACGGAAAAGACCACGGTCACCTCAGGCAGTTTTTTAAAAAGGTACCTGAAAGTCAGTACCTTTTCTCTCTGTCTCTTTTTCTTACATGTTTATGCTTAAACTGGTGCCGTCTTTCGTAC
>NW_026314591.1:0-214 GCF_001194135.2 Octopus bimaculoides | reverse complement strand
TAGATAGATGGATAGATAGATAGATAGATAGATAGACAGATAGATAGATACCAGGAAGGTTAGCAGACAAGGATACTTAGTATATTACTAGTCTGCTAATATTAAGATTGACCGTTCTCAGTGCACCACTAATTGGCTCGGTTTAATAATATAAAGCGTACAACAGAATTACAGAATGCAACAGCAACATTACTCTAATTTAACTCCGTCCTTA
>NW_026314590.1:0-207 GCF_001194135.2 Octopus bimaculoides | reverse complement strand
CAATGCCAGAACGGGACAACACTGCATAGTGCCAAAGATCTCAGCAATGCCATCGTGCTTCAGGACCAGTTACTGCAACAGTTTGGGTTTCGGGGGCCCACAACATTTTAATATTCTCCCAAAGAGCCTGAGGAACCTGCACTAAGTAGATGTAGGAGTTTTCAAATCAAAGCTGGACCTCTTCCTGTTGAGAGTCCCAGATGAACC
>NW_026314589.1:0-310 GCF_001194135.2 Octopus bimaculoides | reverse complement strand
ATATATATATATATATATATATATATTACACACAAGTATGTTTTTTGTATACATACATATGTATGTATGCATAAAGTATAGATATCCATAAGCAAAGACATATATATACATTTATATATATACATACACATACACAGGTATATATAAATACATACATATATACATACATACATACATATGCATTTAGGATAATACCCATACATGTATACATAAACATATATGTAGACATATACATATCTAAGAGTGTGTGTGTGTATGTATATATATTACATTTATATATATATATATACATATATATACATATATACAC
>NW_026314588.1:0-563 GCF_001194135.2 Octopus bimaculoides | reverse complement strand
GGAATTTATCTGTAAATAATATGTGACAATTATTCGGTAGCCATAATAAAGCTCCGAGTTTCGGATGCTGGGGTGGAAACCCACGCCGCCATAGCATTCTTCGATGCCCATTCTTCGATGGCCAGTGTGTGCATATGAGTTCCGGTAGTGTATATAAGTATATATGTAGTGCGTTATTTATTAGTAAATTTCCTAACTAAATTGCCATAAATATGTCAAGATATGTCTTTCATTTTATTTATATAGCCATCTCGATATGTATTTTGTATGAGTTTAAAATATACAAAGCATGCAAGACGCTACTACACACAGATCATTATTTCGAACACATACACAACTAAACGCTATTTATAGACACATACAGAACTAAATAGTATTTCTAGCATATGCGCACTAAAATAAATTAAGCAAACACACTGTTGCATAAACACACAAAGCTAAACACTTCGAAATACTAGTAAGGACATACAAAGCAATTATTTTAGACACACACAAGGCACATAACATACACCGAAGTGTTAGATAGATAGATAGATAGATAGATAGATAGATAGATAGATAGA
>NW_026314587.1:0-492 GCF_001194135.2 Octopus bimaculoides | reverse complement strand
TGTAAATATGCGGAAAAATTCAGACAAAAATTTCAAAACATTTCTGTACCTACGGTTACGGTTTTAGGGTTGGGGTTTTAGAGTTAGGGTTAGGGTTAGGGCTAGGCTTTTAGGGCTAGTGTTGCGGAAAAAAGTCAAAATTGAAGAAGTTGGGGGCGGGAGTCTTGCAGTCAGCACGAGGTGGTTTGTGTTTATCTCTTGAGTCGAATTGTGAATTTGTCTGTAATAGCGATGCCCAGACAAGTGAAAATATTTTTTTAATATGTGGTTGGGGAAAAAAGGGGAGAGCGTGGTTGTATCAGTGAAGTTCTTTTGAAGTTGCGTGAGACAGAAGAATTGATGTGAGTAGGGGTGTGTTTGATGGGCTGTGCGAGACAGAATGTGTAGTGTGTATATAAATTGCTTTTGTGAGTGTGTGTGAAGAGACAGAGAGAGTAATATTGATGGTCTGTGTGTATATGAGAGAGAGATTATATGTATGAATGGCTTAGT
>NW_026314586.1:0-1003 GCF_001194135.2 Octopus bimaculoides | reverse complement strand
AAAGCAGCAGAAATATAACAAAATGCTGTTACTCAGAGTTTCACGTTCCCATTCATCGGACAGTTTTGTTAAAAATGGGAGTGAAATGACGATGCAATCAAAACTAATATAAATTAAAAAACATGGATTTGTTTCATTGGTCGTTTCAAATAACGGTCTTAGGTATGCAATGAACAAAATAAACAAAACAAATGAATTCAATATAGATTCATCCTATTTTAAAAAATCAAAGAAAACCTTAATTTGAAAAGTGGATTCAAAATACATATTGTAAATAAATACATGCACGAAAACACATGTATACAAATACATATATGCACGCAATCATGCTCGCATACGAAAATTATTCAGCGTTGGAACAGGCAAGTGTATCTTAAACTAATGGAGGGGAAAGTAAGAGTTGGGAAGAGTAACGTATAGATAAAGGACATTACTAATGTAGAAAGGGAGAAAGCATAGTTTTCGTGAGAAAAGAAAGAAAGAAAGAAAGAAAGAAAGAAAGAAAGAAGGAAGAAAGAAGGAAAGAAAGAAATAGAGAAAGAAAGAGAGAAAGAAGGAAATAAATAAATAAAGAAAGAAAGAAAGAAAGAAGGTAGTGGAGTGTATATAACAAACACACACAAAATTGGATTACGTATATATGTGTATACAAAAAGTATATTAGCATCACATATACAGATATATAGGGATATATATACGCGAATACACACAAATATAATTGTATACATGCGTACGCACACATTCAAGCATGTATGCGTATAAGCATGAGCGCACATTCTCATATGTAACATAGACGCACAGACACGAATATATGTATGTATGTGTAAATATAAGCATACACTCTTACCCACGCATATACAAAGACGCACACACACGAAACCATGCATGTATGTGCAGAAGTATAGGCTCTATACATAAGCATAGGCGCACACATACGAATACATGTGCATTGTCAATACAGACATCCACATAAAAAACTTTTAGGTCTTAACGTATATATGCA
>NW_026314585.1:0-584 GCF_001194135.2 Octopus bimaculoides | reverse complement strand
ACATACAAACATGAATACATATATGTAAATAAGTATGTGTGTGTGTATACATATATATGTACACATATACGTGCATGCATATGTACGTAATACATACATATATACATGCATATATACATAAACACACACACTTACACACTCATATGTTGCTTATATAATGCTTTATAGAAGTTCATAAATACAGACACCCAAGGTTGTATATATATATAAACCTTCATATATATGCGGATATAATTCTGCATGTATCGTGTAAAGCAATACGTATCGTGTCTACAACTCATTAACAAGAAGTGCGTCTGGGTCCATGTATAATTAGGGTGTATATATGATCAGTCAGTACTATCTCTCTGTAATCGCCGGCAACTGACATCTGCATATATATATATTCTGGATACTTTTAATAATAGTTCTCTTTCACGACAACCAGGTGTCTAGTGCTGTCATTATTCATATACGCATATACGCATAACACATATACGTATAAATGTGCATATATATATTTATATATACATATATAACTATATATGTATATACATATATATATATGCATATATATATATATATATGTATGCATATATATATAT
>NW_026314583.1:0-333 GCF_001194135.2 Octopus bimaculoides | reverse complement strand
GGACAATCAGTGCAAGCGGTTGGTTTGAATCTGACAGAGCAAGTATTCTCGCACGCACAACTGTACGATGGCTTTCCCCGTGGTCTTTCTATTTGTGCACCCGAGGGAAGGACGAAGAATGTTGTCTACCAAGAGGTACTCCAATGATAACAACGGCAACTTCAACAGCTCCAATTTCAACTCCGCAATTGTTTCATCATCCTGCCAGCCCACATAAGTCCAGTCTTGCTTTGCTCTCCTTACTAACTCACCATGACATTCTTTTTTTTTCTACCAGGATCCATCACCCAAACACCACTTCGTATCCACTTCTTCCTCTTTTTTATGTCTTCG
>NW_026314582.1:0-219 GCF_001194135.2 Octopus bimaculoides | reverse complement strand
ATCGTCATTGTCATCATCATCATCATCATCATTGCCGTCGTCATTGTCATTGTCATCCTCCTCATCACTTTTATCATCACATCAATATTGTCATTAACAGCTGTACAACCTCCACTGTCATCGTTATCTTCCCTGTCAATATCCTCATCAACATCACCATCACCATTACCATCATCATCATCATCATCATCACCATCATCATCATTATTCTCCTCCTCC
>NW_026314581.1:0-293 GCF_001194135.2 Octopus bimaculoides | reverse complement strand
TTGTAGATTAGCTAAGCATAATTTGCCTCAGCCTTTCAATTTCAGTATTAAAACTACACATAGTACCGCTGTAGTACACGTGCTGTGTACACTCCTACAACTACTTTTTTCTTTACGTGCTATAAAGGCAGAAGTAAATCTGCCTCCAACTCAGTTGCACAACTGTGGTTTGCTTATATTTTTTGTGTGTTTTACTACATAAACGTTATCAACTGCCTACCCTGAGTAATTAGTCATGGCATGTGCCTGATATATGTTTGTGTGTGTGTGTGTGTGTGTGTGTGTGTGTGTAT
>NW_026314580.1:0-267 GCF_001194135.2 Octopus bimaculoides | reverse complement strand
GCTCCAGCATGGCCGCAGTCAAATGACTGAAACAAGTAAGTAAAAGAGAGAGTATATCTGTGTGGCGGTGGGGTTAATATGAATGCATGTATACACATGTGTACATGTGTGTATATATTTATATTTCGTAATAACAATAATGATAATCCTTTCCACTGGAGGCACAAGGCCTGAAATTTTGTGGGAGGGGACTAGTCGGTTACATCGACACCAGTGTTTTCACTGATACTTAATTTATCGACCCCGAAAGGATGAAAGGCAAAGTCG
>NW_026314579.1:0-352 GCF_001194135.2 Octopus bimaculoides | reverse complement strand
GTAGAAGTATGGCGTGTGCGTGCATGCGTGTGAGAGATGTGACGTGTGCGTGCATGCGTGTAGCTATGTGATGTGGTGTATGTGCGTGATGCTATATGTGTGTGAATGTGGCGTGTATACATGTACGTGTGTGTGTGTGTATACAATATGTGGGTGAATGGGACTTGTGTGTGCGCGTGTGCGTGATACTACATATGTGAAAGTGTGTAAATGTGATATGCATGTGTGCATATGTGAGGTGTGTATATACGTGTGTTGAATGCATGTTCATAATGACCTGAAGTGGGGTATGTATACATTATTTATTACTATTATTATTATCGTTGTTATTATTATTAGTTATTATTATTGT
>NW_026314578.1:112-223 GCF_001194135.2 Octopus bimaculoides | reverse complement strand
TTCGTTCTTTCCTTCCTACGTTCGTTTGTTGCTTCCTACGTTCGTTTGTTGCTTCCTACGCTCGTTCGTTCCTATGTTCGTTCTTTGTTTCCTACGTTCGTTCCTTGTTTC
>NW_026314578.1:0-102 GCF_001194135.2 Octopus bimaculoides | reverse complement strand
TTCGTTCTTTGTTTCCTACGTTCGTTCCTTGTTTCCTACGTTCGTTCGTTCGTTCTTTGTTTCCTACGTTCGTTCTTTCCCTCCTACGTTCGTTCGTTCGTT
>NW_026314577.1:0-255 GCF_001194135.2 Octopus bimaculoides | reverse complement strand
AATGTTTGTTATTTTAAGGGACAGTGTGGGAGGCTGGTTGGGGTGGGGGTGGGGAAGGACGAGCAATGTAGAGTTAAAAGGATTTTTTTGTTTCTGGGCTGGTCTGTCATGGTTCAGTGGTTTTGGGGACTGGTCCTAGAGGTCAGAATGGTGTGAGTGTGTATGTCTCTGTGCACGTCTCTATGTGTGTGTGTATAGACATGTATTTGTGTTTGTGTGTGTGGGCCGTTTTTGATTGGTCCCAGAGTTTATTGT
>NW_026314576.1:0-229 GCF_001194135.2 Octopus bimaculoides | reverse complement strand
ATATATATATATATATATATATATATGTATATACATATATATATATATTACACACACATGTATATATTTATGTGCATGTGTTTATGTCCCCACAACCTAGTGGTTCAGCAAAAGAGACCAATAGAATAAGTACAAGGCTTACAAAGAATAAGTCCTGGGGTTGAATTTTTCAACCAAAACCCTCAAGGCTGAGCTCCAGCATGGCCACAGTCAAATGACTAAAACAAGT
>NW_026314575.1:0-567 GCF_001194135.2 Octopus bimaculoides | reverse complement strand
TATATATATATATATATATATATATATATATATACGATAACATTTTGGGTGCATAACAATTGAAATAAGAGCCATGACGCAATCCTATATATTAATAAAACTTGTTTATTATCCTATGCGAATTTCGATGCAAGATCCCGACTTACTCTTGTCTGAGATAAGAAATTAGGGCCTTCCATCTCTTCAGGGCCAAGTTACATTAACTCAGAACAGACAAGATTATTATTTGTATATAAATTACATGTATATAGAGTAGTTCTAATCAGGTTGTTTCGACATGAACATATTGAAACTGCTTGCAATATCGGTTAAGAAACCGTTATATAGTAGAGTAACTAAGTACAATTGTTAACCTAGGATATCAAGTGACGACATGCTTACGACGCTGTTTCATCAAATAAGAAAACCGTTAGAGATTTGAGAAGAAAAGAAATGAAAAGGAAAATTACCTATTACAGATCTTGCAGAAATACAATTTAATGGTCAAAGGGAGGTAAGTCTAGCAAAATAAGGTTTATGATCTACATAATTTACATCATTGTGATTAACCCTATCAAATAATTATAT
>NW_026314574.1:0-693 GCF_001194135.2 Octopus bimaculoides | reverse complement strand
TTAGCTTGAAAATTTAGAGAGTAAAATGTGCTTAATTCAAACATATACATTACATTTTATAGAAAAAAGAGAACTTCATAAATAGTTTAGTACAGATGATAGTATATTGCTGCAAAGTACCTGGTTTGTTACTGGAGATGGGGTTTGAGTCATACGATGTAAATGATGGGCATCTGTTTTTAAAGGAAAATAATTCTCAACTATGTCTTACTGCAAAATGGCATTCTATACGGCTCGATTCCGACTTGGTACTCAACAAATATAAAAGAAATTATTAACATATAGAAAAGCTTTTATATCTTATCAAATATAGGAAGGTCCACTGGATCGTATGTGTTCAATTAAAAATTGTTAATTTTCTGCTTGGACAACAAGCAGTGTACATTAAATATCACTGTTCCCTTTGCTTATGGCACAGCGGGGACAAGGAAGAATATTATTTCTAACAAATCTGAGCAACACAAACATCACTTACACTCCGACAAAAAAGAAACAGAGAACAATATGTAAAAACTTTAGATACGATCGGCGAGTGTTTCAAATACGTCACTTCAAAATTTCCAAGTTCAAATTATGAAAAAAAAAACAAGGCGGGAATTTTCGACGGTCCACGAATAAAGGCATCAACGAAAGGTTGCGATTTTCCTAATGCCATGAATGGATGCGAACAAAATGCCTAGTTCTCATTCGTGG
>NW_026314573.1:0-205 GCF_001194135.2 Octopus bimaculoides | reverse complement strand
TATCTATCTATCTATCTATCTATCTATCTATCTATCTATTTATATATACACATCTATATGTATATATATATACATCTATAAATATACATCTACATATATTTATATATATGCATACATATATATGTACAAATATATACATAAATATACATATATACTTATATATATATTTTATTTATTTATTTATTTATGTGTTTCAGCCAAGTGG
>NW_026314572.1:0-641 GCF_001194135.2 Octopus bimaculoides | reverse complement strand
GTTAATACTTCATTTAGAGAATTAACATTGCTTATATATATATATATGTCAGAAACAACTGGAAATCAAAGATGGATTTCGAATACTGGTTGTGTCTTTTCTATACGGCAGCAATGAAGAGATGCAGCCTTACATCAAATTATATAGTGAACAGTGACCCACGCCTCAGGTATCGAAGTGATCGCAGACCAGCGTGAGATGAAGTGTTTTGCTCAAGAATACAACACACCACCCGGTATAGGAATTGAAATCACGCTCTAGCTCTATGTGCCCTACTCAAACAAACACACATACATGTTTATATATAGTAGCTTTCACCCAGATGGCTCCGAGCACAGTCCTACCTCGTGGCGCCTTGTGTATCTTTTACTGTAGCCTCGGGCATACTAAAGTGGATTTTCAAGACGGAAAAAGAAAAAAAAGCACGTCGAGTATATATATATATACATATATATATATTCGACATATATATATATATTAATAATTAGAAGAGTAAAATTAATTAATTAACCGATTAATTAATTAATAATTAATAATTTTACTAAGTAGATCGGTACGTTAATATAACCTTTTAATAACCTACGCAAAAATGTGTGTTACTATCTGGGAGATCTTTACGGTAGCAGAAAAGGAATTTTAAC
>NW_026314571.1:1329-1974 GCF_001194135.2 Octopus bimaculoides | reverse complement strand
TGTGAAATGCTCCTCATGTTAGAGAAACCGAATCTAACCCTGTGTGTATTAATGATTGGGGAGTAATGAGAATGTTTTGGAAAACTCTTATTAATAGCGTCTTGGAACTGGGATACCAAGTTTGATTTTACACTTTTGCTAAAAGGCAGTATTATCCAGACATTTTTATTAGGTTCTGGTTTAGAATATTTGCTAGTATTATTCATAAATAGTCTTATTTTATTATTATCATTGAAACAGGGTTTAAGCTGACGGTTACTTCCCCTATTTCGTGAAAAAATGTTTAGCTGGTTATTATCGTTAAAGAATTTATGATGGAAGTTATAATTGTATTTGTTGTTATTATTTAAATTAAAATCTATGTTATTATTACTATTATTATTATTATTATTACTCAAATCGGTTTCATAAGTAGAATGTATATAATCAACTTTTTCTCTATAACCTGCTTTTAATAAAGCTGAATTGTAAAACTCAGCCTCCTTATTGAAGATATTTTCGTTTGTAGATAGATTGAATAGTCTAAGTGATATGTTCTTAACTAAATTTCTCGTTACCGAATTTGGATGATTGCTGAACCTGCTGGTGTATTTTAGGTTAGTGGAGGGTTTGTGATAAATATATATATATATATATATATATATA
>NW_026314571.1:0-388 GCF_001194135.2 Octopus bimaculoides | reverse complement strand
GGTGGGGGAAAAGTTCTTTCTAAGACAGGAGAGTGAAAAAGAGGAGGTGAATATCTGTGCGTGCGCGAGAGTCTGCGAGTGTGTGTGTGATAACAGAACGTGTGTGTGCGTATGTATGTATGTGTGTGTGTGTGTGTGCATGGTTTGGTGGTTTATCTGTTAGTGTGTATGTGTGTTCGCGTGTGTGTATGTGTGTGTGACGTAGTGGAAGGAATTAGTAGCAGGAATAGTTAGTGGGTGCTTATGGACAATGGTGAGTGGAAGGTCAGCAGGCAGTTTTTGAGTATGTGTGTGTTCCTGTGTGGGGTCGTAGGTGTTGGGTACGTGTGCGTGTGTGTGTATTTTGTACGTGCGCGTTTGTGTATGTTGTGTATATGTGCGTTGCTGT
>NW_026314570.1:0-319 GCF_001194135.2 Octopus bimaculoides | reverse complement strand
TCTTTGTCTTCCATTGATTCTTTTGTGTGTGTGTATGTGCATCTGTTTATGCGTGTGTGTGTGTTTCCATGTGTGTTTCCATATGTAGATTGGCAAATACAAGTAATAACTATAATTAGCAACACCTTCTTCATTATCTCGGTCCACTGTCCTCTCTTCATCACCTTTGTCATTATCCACTTCATCTTCACCTGTATTGTCTTCTTCATTATCACTTCCACTATCCTCATTAACGAGACTGTCAACATTTTTATCTTCTCCATCATCACCGTCGTCATCATCATCATCATCATCATCGTCGTCATCGTCATCATCATCA
>NW_026314569.1:0-215 GCF_001194135.2 Octopus bimaculoides | reverse complement strand
ATATATATAATATATGTATATATATATGTGTGTATGTGTGTGTGTGTATATACATGTATGTATATGAATATATATAATAAATATTATTATTATTAAAGATAGTGTGATTCTGCTCCATACGACTTGCATACATTCTTACATACATAGATACATACATACATACAAACATACATACTTGCGTACATATGTGTATGTGTGTGTATACATACACACGC
>NW_026314568.1:0-314 GCF_001194135.2 Octopus bimaculoides | reverse complement strand
TCTCCTCTCTCTCCACATCTCCTCTCTCTCCACCTCTCCTCTCTCTCCACCTCTCCTCTCTCTCCTCTTCCCTCCCCTCCCCTCCACCTCTCTGTCTCTCCCTTCTCTCTCCTCTCTTCCATTTCTTTTCCTTCTCTTTTCCTTCCTCTTTCTTTCTTTACTTTCATTTATCTGCCAGGAAATTATTTTACCAATATTTCATTCATTTTTCCAATTCCTCTTCTTTCTTTTACACGATCAGCCTCACTCCCCCCCCGTCCCTCACTCTTTCCCTTTGTATGTGTGTGTGCGTGTGTATGATCATGTGTGTGTAT
>NW_026314567.1:182-569 GCF_001194135.2 Octopus bimaculoides | reverse complement strand
TATGTGAGTTCGTGTGTTGAAGCATATTCTGTTGTGTTTGGGGAGAGTCACTCTCTTTTACTGTCTTATAATTTAACACATTTACTCACCGGTAAAATTTCCATTTCTTTCTTTTTTATTTTTCTAAAGTTTTCGTTGCGTCTTGCAACCTTTTCAATAGATTTGACTCCGTCCGTTACTCACACTGCGTTTCTTTTTCTTTGTTTGTGCGCATGCGTGTGGATCAGTGTGTGTGTGTGCCTATACATTCATGCGTGTATGTATGTATACATGTGTGTATGCATGTATGTGTGTGCGTACGTATCTATTTATGCTTGTACATTTGTATGTATGTATTCTGTATATTCATGTGTTTGCATGTCCGTGTTTGTGTGCATGTGTTTGTGT
>NW_026314567.1:0-125 GCF_001194135.2 Octopus bimaculoides | reverse complement strand
ACCGCTGTTTCCTTGTGTTTGCTTGTCTGAGTGTGTGTGTGTGTGTGTGTATGTATTTTGCAACTATGCACTGTATTTGTATGTATAGATGCGCATCTCCATATATGTGTCCTCGTGTGCAGTAA
>NW_026314566.1:0-223 GCF_001194135.2 Octopus bimaculoides | reverse complement strand
GTGTGTGTGTGTGGTGTATGTGTGTGTGTAGTGTCTATGTGTGTGAGCGTGTGTGCATATACATATATATTAATATATATGCATATACATATATGCATATATACATGTGTATATGCATACACGCACATATATATATATATGTATACGTATATACATGCATGCATATTTAATATATATGTATATACATGTGTATAGACATACATATCTATATACATACATATAT
>NW_026314565.1:0-209 GCF_001194135.2 Octopus bimaculoides | reverse complement strand
TATGTATGTATGTATGTATGTATGTATGTATGTATGTATGTATGGGTGCGGATGTGTCTATTTCTTCTGCTGAAAATCGTGCCATCTAACCACCTTATCTGCTTTTCGCAAGGAATCTAATATTCGTTGCTTGCTTAAATCTCACACACGTAATTTATCTTACGTCTACACACACACACACACACACACACACACACACACACACACAC
>NW_026314564.1:0-285 GCF_001194135.2 Octopus bimaculoides | reverse complement strand
TATTATTATTATTATTATTATTATTATTATTATTATTATTATCTTTACTCATGTCATCAAAAGTCAATGTAGTTTTTCTTCGTATTATTATTATTATTATTATTATTATTATTCGTATCATTATCATTTTTCTTCTTCTTTTTCTTCTTCTATTTCTTCATCATCTTCTTATTATTAGTATTTTTTTTATTATTATCATTATTATTATTAGTTGTAGTAGTATTATAATTATTACTATGATTATTATTATTATCATTGTTATTCTTCATTGTTGCTCATATTGTT
>NW_026314563.1:0-516 GCF_001194135.2 Octopus bimaculoides | reverse complement strand
AACAAGAAAATGGAGGGGATCCAGAGGTGGTATGCATCAATTGCTAGACGTTATATTATGTCTATTTATTTTAAACAATTATGAGAATATAAATACATGTGTAAAAGATTGTGTTTTACATATATAAAGCACCAGTAATTTCTAGAATACAGAAGGAAGATCAGTTTCTTACAGCTGTTTCTGCCAAGAGGTCACAGTACCCTAAATGTTATTTCCATCTTTTCAGTGTACTGTAGTGATCGGTAGATAAAATTAGGGTACTTGGGTGTGCCTCTAGGCTTCATCAGAGAGTTTAGAAGAGGGTCTAAAAAGTTCAGAGGGCTAATTTATGTATATATACACATACATATACACACTCACATATATATATACACACACACATATATACACATATACATATCCGCATGTACACACATACAACGGAATCAATTATTAATAGGTATAGTACAATATTCATATTAGAGAGTGTATAAGAAGAGAAATAAGAGTAGAATCGAAGTAAGCAATAGAGTTTGA
>NW_026314562.1:0-230 GCF_001194135.2 Octopus bimaculoides | reverse complement strand
ATATATATATATATATATATATATATATATATATATGCATGAATACATATATATATATATCCATAAGTACGCAGGTCGCACGTATTGTGGTCGTACAAGTATGTACGTAACACATGCGTAATTAGACCAAATAGAAAGCAATATCACACTTTAATTCGATTCTACATACATACACACGTGTGCTTATGTATCTACACACATGTATATATATATATATATATATATATATA
>NW_026314561.1:0-235 GCF_001194135.2 Octopus bimaculoides | reverse complement strand
ATATATATATATATATATATATATATACACACATGCACACACACACACATTCACGGACACGCTCACGCACATGCACACACATACACACGCACACACAATGCTTTCCAGTTAAGATAATTACCTCTTCGGCAGAAGCAGTGTGCTCTCTGGAACTTCTAGAACTTTTTTTCTATATAATAGAAAACAATTCTGTTTGTATTAACATAAAAAGTATATATCATGAAAACAAATTATG
>NW_026314560.1:0-263 GCF_001194135.2 Octopus bimaculoides | reverse complement strand
GTCACTGGTACCAAGCTGTATTGGCCTTTGCCTTTCTCTTGGATAACATTGGTGGCACGGAGAGGGGAAGCTGGTATGCATGGGCGACTGCTGGTTTTCCATAAAAACAACCCTAGGTTGTGCATTCGCCAGTGGGGTGACTTTCTGCCCAGACTTGTAGCCCAGAGAAGAACCTCTTAGGTGCACACATGGTCACTCCTGACCAACGGAGTCAAGCCTAACACACACATATGTATGTATGTATGTATGTATGTATGTATGTA
>NW_026314559.1:0-331 GCF_001194135.2 Octopus bimaculoides | reverse complement strand
ATATATGTATGTATGTATGTATGTATGTATATATATATAATGTAAACATACTGTCACACATACACACACAAATACACAGCATGCAGAAAATACAGAATGACAACCAATTTATCCTCATGGAAGTCAGTTTACAATGTGTACATTCATGCAAAGATAATCATTATTTCTCAGAGAAGATTTCCAACATTTGTCTATAAATAGTAAAGGTAACATACCTGAAGTGGTCTAGGGTTGTGTCTTCTAATTCTTATTATTATCATTAGTTTTTCTAATTCTTCTTTTTATCATTATCATCATCATCATCATTATTATTATTATTATTATTATTATT
>NW_026314558.1:0-357 GCF_001194135.2 Octopus bimaculoides | reverse complement strand
TAGGTTTATCCGTGGAAAGAAAAGCCTACGGAAAAGACCACGGCAACCTCGGGCAATAATGTCCTACAAAAATACATTACAGTGACTCCCTTTTTTCTTTCTTTTTCTTGTTCACAGGATTATGCTCAGGATTATTTGAAGAAGTTGATGAGAGATTGACCAGACAGGAAAGTGTTTGTCTCTAGGCCTTTCAAACGCGTCCACCATACACCTTCTTTCGCCATAGCCACAAGTACGATAAAAATGGCTCTTCCTTCCCGTTTGAAGGAAGGAGGCGCGACAATATTCACGAAATAATACCATGCCGATTGAGGAGGCCAAACGTCAGCAATGTGTTGAAGTATTGAATCAAAAGGA
>NW_026314557.1:0-422 GCF_001194135.2 Octopus bimaculoides | reverse complement strand
ATGCATCACAACCATATGTGCACAACATGGCGATCTCATATCAAGATAAACAGCGCATGACCTCGCAGGAAGGGCCCAGTTAGAATTTTCTTCAGGTCGAGTAGCCCATCCCACTCAAAAGATCCCTGAATAAGGTTTGTTTAAGGAAGTTGAGCAAAACACCCATGTTTCCAAAGGTGAATTATTCAAACCCCAAAGTATTCCTCTTAACACGTGGCTATGATGCTCCCCCACTACTTCTGCTCGTGATCAGATATGCACATATCGTCAGCCACCAAGGGACATGCTCAACTGGTTACGGTCAAATAACTGACAAGCAAATCTGTGGTATTGAGCAGAATATTTGCTGTAGCGCATCTTCTTATACCAAGAAAAGCAATGTACATGATAACACTTCCAATCAATTAAGATCAGAAGCCATG
>NW_026314556.1:0-362 GCF_001194135.2 Octopus bimaculoides | reverse complement strand
TATATAAAAGACAGAACATTATATACACCATGAAGTACAAACTGATTTAAACACCCACACGTATATATTTCTCTATGTGTATGTCAAACGCTCACTCGAGTGTATGTGTGTCTGTGTGTACCTGTGTGTGTATGAAAGTATCTTTTAATAGTTGTTTTGCGTTATGTATACATGTATTCATACATATACGTATATATAGAAAAATTCGTGTGTATATACTTAAAGCGATGTGCAAGTCCATACATACTTACATACATACATAAATATATGTAAATATATATTTGACTACGGTTGTATAAATATACATTTTGGTGAATGAAAATATATTCATATATATCTACATACATATGTATATATTTTTA
>NW_026314554.1:0-304 GCF_001194135.2 Octopus bimaculoides | reverse complement strand
TATATATATATATATACATGTTTATATATGTATGTGTGTGTATGTATATGCGTGTATGTTTATATACATTTATATATGTACGTATATATATATGTATATATGTATGTGTATGTATGCATGTACATATATATGTATATATGTGCGTGTATAAGTGTATGCTTGTATGTATGTATGCATGCATGTATGTATTTATAGGTAGACCGATGAATATAGATAAGGTATATGTGTGTGTGTGTGTGTGAGCGTGTGAAGTAAGACACACACACACATATATATATATATATATGTGTGTGTGTGTGTGTGT
>NW_026314553.1:176-560 GCF_001194135.2 Octopus bimaculoides | reverse complement strand
TGTATGTATGTATGCATGTATGTATGTATGTATACATGCATGTATGCATGTAAGTAAATATGTATGTATTTATGTATGTATCTATTTATGCCTATATCTATATGCATATGTGTTTTTATGTGTGTAAGTATTTGTGTATGTATGTATGTATTTATATATGTATTCGTGCACCTGTATGAATGCAAGCATGTATGTATATGTGCACATGTGTGCCTGTAATTAAGTATGTACATGTACGTTTGTACACGTGTATATATACACATGTATGTATGAGTGTATGTTTGAATGTATGTATGAATGAATGTATGTATGCATGTATGTATTTATGTATGTATGTGTGTAAGTATATATGTATTATGTATATGCATACATTTGCATGTGTAA
>NW_026314553.1:0-166 GCF_001194135.2 Octopus bimaculoides | reverse complement strand
GTGTGTAAGTATATATGTATTATGTATATGCATACATTTGCATGTGTAAGAGTATGCATGTACACATATGTGTTGATGTATGCATGAATGTATGTATGTACATATTTATATGTATGCATAGGTTAACTAGCAAGTTAGTTTTTGTTTGTGGCAGATGTTCAGGTGC
>NW_026314552.1:0-299 GCF_001194135.2 Octopus bimaculoides | reverse complement strand
ATATATATATATATATATATATATATATTTATATGTATATAATATATATGCATGTATAAACACATATATATGTGTATATATATATGAGATATATATATTTAAATATAATATATATATATAAATATGTATGTATACACACACATATATATATATGTGTGTATATATATATATATGATATATATATATACATATGTATATATATATACATACATATATATGTATATTATATACGCACATACATATATATAATTTATATACGTATACATTTTTGTTTAATTACATATATATATATATGTGTG
>NW_026314551.1:0-406 GCF_001194135.2 Octopus bimaculoides | reverse complement strand
GGTGTAATGTTGGCGTGATATGATAAATTTTTATATGATTAGGTGGCGTCTTGTATGGGTGGTTGTTTGTTTTGATGTTTTTTGTTATGTCTGTTTTTGTATTTATGTAGTTCATTAATTCTGTGTTTGTAGCGTCTATTGCTGTGAGCATGTTTTCTGTATGTGTTCTTGTGGTGTTGATGTTGTTTGTGGTATGTTTGGAGACGATGGTTTCGGGAGATGTATATCTCCCTGCTTTGTTGGTGTTTGCATTTGGTTTGGTTCTTTTTTTACTCCTTTTCCTCCGCCCTTTTCGGGCTATTTGCCACTCACTACTGCTACTTTCGTCCTCGGACGAGTCCTCTGAGGAATCGGAAGTGTGCTTGTGTGTTTGTTTGTTGAAGTGGGTGTGTTGTTGATGGTTGCT
>NW_026314550.1:0-280 GCF_001194135.2 Octopus bimaculoides | reverse complement strand
TATATATACACACGTATATGTAATATATATATATACATATATATATACACGTATATGTAATATATATATACGTATATACATACATATATATATACATATATGTAATATATATAGATATATATTACATATACGTATATATCTATATATATATACGTGTGTATATATATATATATACATATACATGTATATATGTATATATATATGTATTTATATATATACATATACGTGTATATATATATATATATACATTACATATACGTGTGTGTATATATATATATAT
>NW_026314549.1:0-271 GCF_001194135.2 Octopus bimaculoides | reverse complement strand
TGTTAGTATACACATATGTATGTATGCATGCATGCTCATATGTATGCACATACGTATGTATATGTGCATGCACTTATGCATGTATGTATATGTGCATGTGCATGCCTGCTTGGCTTATGCATGTATGTATATGGATAGGTTAGCATGTGCATAACTGTGTATGCATGTACTTGTATTCGTTACTGTTTATGTGTCTGTGGTGTATGTGTGTATTCCATATGTATATATAGTGAATCTTGCATGCATGAAGTGGATTCGATCCACCATAGCC
>NW_026314548.1:0-401 GCF_001194135.2 Octopus bimaculoides | reverse complement strand
TATATATGTATATATATTTATATATATACATACATACATGTATATATATGCTGATGTTGGTTTTTATGTCACGTTATATATAAGATGAATTTAACATTGAGCTAAAGGATTACTGAATACTTCTTATTAGAGTACATGTTTCTTTAACTTTTACAAGGAAAAGGTTGTTGACAGCGACTTCGAAGTTTCGCTTCGTTCGCTTTTGCCATATAAGCTGTTACATATATAATTATATCTATATCTGTCATCTGTTTACTGATCTATGAAGTTAGGCACGCACACACACACACACACACACACACACACATACAAATACACACACAAACACACACACATACAACACACACACAAACACAGACACACAGACACACAGACAGATAGATAGATAGATAGATAGATAG
>NW_026314546.1:3769-5863 GCF_001194135.2 Octopus bimaculoides | reverse complement strand
CTTATACACACGTACATACAAACACGTCAACAGACATACACATGCCGAAATAAATCGAGCTATGTACACGTACATGTATACTGCATGAATACCCAAGCACATACGCAAGCACTAACATAAGGATTCGGTTGTGTATTAGTAGATACCTCTGTTCTAATATTTCTTTATTTTACTGACCCCAAATTGGAAGAATGGCAAAATTTCGCATCGAAGCGATTTAAACTCAAAATATGAAGATCTAGAAAAAAATAGAAAGTATTTGTTCTGTTTTTGTGCGACATTGCCAGTTCGCCGCCTACAGTTTTGGTTTTCTGTAGAATGGTAGCAATTTGTGATACTTTTGAATGCAGAACGTAAGAGAATTCAATAGGAAAAGTATAGCAGCTGGTTAATTTGTATTGTGTTTACTCCTCTGATGTTTTTATTTTCTTTAATTGCCACCGACGTACCTTTGGATAATTGACCATTTCTCTAAATCAGCACACTCTGCTGTTCATGTTTCTTTATAGTTCTGTTAATCTTAATTTTCATGTAACTATAATCGTTTTATCATCTATTCATTTATCTATCTCAACATTTAAATGTTATCGTTGTTTCTTTCGCCACTGGTTCCAAGTTTATCCATATACTCATATATTACCCTATTGAAATTTTTTCCCCATTTAATTCTTCCACCATTCTAACACCCACTTCCCTACTTCATCCTTCCACGAATCACACCTTTTATTTCTTCCTCCTCCTCCTCCATTCTACTTTCTCGTTATCTTTATCTTTCTGTTGCGCTTTCTTACTGCTATCCTTTCTCTTTCCTTTTTCCACTTCATCCCATCTTCATATCCTACGATAGGAACTACATATATTTATTGCCCACCTGTGGCTAAACATACAGGGGACAGAAAAGGAAGGACAAAGGGATTAAGTCGTTTACATCGACCCCAGTGCGTAATTTCAGAGTAACCAGAGACTTAATCTACTAAAATATAATAATATTAATCTCAACAATGATATCGAGTAGACTTTTCTCCTGAGAGTCAATACTGAACGGTTATATTTGTGTATATACAAAGACACTATCTATCTATCTATCTATCTATCTATCTATCTATCTATCTATCAGTCAGCTTGTCTGTCTGTCTACACATATATGTAACGAATTCAAAATAAAAAGAAACAAAAAAAAACAAACAAGAAAGGTCATTTAGACAGGAACTGTCTAAATCAGGGGTGGTGGTGGATTTTTGGTGTGGCGGGCAAACATTTTCAAAGAGAAAGATCCGTGGGCTGGTCACAGGATCTAAATCTTATATCTGTGTAAATCTTGTGTATATCTATGCATAATTTGATGTACATTAATGAAGATGAGTTTATCACATTAAATTAATGTGTAACGTCTTCATTAGCATCACCACTTAATTTAGGACGTTTATATTACTTACGAGGTATTCTATATCTTTCAGCTGGAGGGCAGCTGAGTTTCAAGGGGGTGGTACAAACATAGCAATATGTGTTTTATAGTAGGGCGGTGAGCTGGCAAAATCGTTAGCACGCCAGGCGAAAAGCTTTACAGTATTTCGTCTGCCGTTACGTTCTGAGTTCCAACTCCGCTGAGGTCGACTTTGCCTTTCATCCTTTCGAAATCGATTAAATAAGTACCAGTTACGCATTTGGATTGATGTAATCGACTTAATCTCTTTGTCTGTCCTTGTTTTTCCCCTCTATGTTTAGCCCCCTGTGGGCAATAAGGAAATAAATGTGTTTTATAGTGATAACAAAATTTCCATTCAAATGGCAATTACAGGACGATTTCTGTTCGAGTCTAACCGTTATAAGTCGTAGTGGAAACGCAACCTATGTCGCAAATAGGCAAACGTATATTGTATAAATTTTATAATTGAAATAAGTACTAGGCTTACAAAGAATAAGTCCTGGGGTCGATTTGCTCGACTAAAAGGCGGTGCCCCAGCATGGCCGCAGTCAAATGACTGAAACAAGTAAAAGAGTAAAAGAGTATATTTTGTATATATGAGTACATCAGCTTAAGGGCGCAATAAAATAGTCTCGCGGGTGCAGTTGTTCCCACGGGCGAGGTTTTCA
>NW_026314546.1:0-3759 GCF_001194135.2 Octopus bimaculoides | reverse complement strand
TCCTTTCATCGTTTCATAACAACTGACTGCTAATCTCCGAAAATGGTTCGTATTCTGTAGATAGAAAACCATTAAAATAATTGATAAGGAAAAATGATGCCTCTATCAGACAAATAGTTCTATTGCTTACAATTTTTAGGGAACAAAGCTTTATACAAATGACAGAAATACAAAGAAGACTGATTATAATATAACGCTTTGAAATCAAATATATTAGAAGTGGTCTAATTAAATTTTTAAACTTGCATCAAAAACCGAAACAATAGGTCCTATATTTTTCTGAGTCGTAGATAAAAAAATACCAAATAAAAATCGCGAATATTTTCAAAATAGTTATTCAGTTTAATGTTAATGTTGTATGAAAGTTTAGTGGAAGATAGAATAGCTAAGCTTTTTTATTGTGGTTTTGATGTTTGCAATATTCAATTACTTAAGTACATATGCACAATGTAACGGGTCTTCTCAGAGAAAATGAAGTAGAACTAAATAAAAACAGAAATTGTTTACTCGTATTATTCGTATTCAAACTAATATACAAAATCCTCCGGAAGCTTAAACTACCAGTTAAAGTTTTTTCTTTGTCTGAATATCGTATTTTAGATACGGGCGTTTTGTTCTATTGAATTAACTTACAGTAGAGGAAGATTTTAATATCTAATTGAAAATATAAGCTCTCTAAAACTTATAAGCGTTTGTCAGCAGTAGACTCGCATGCGGTATTATTAAATGGTATAAAAAAAAAGTAATATCCAATGTCATGCTAGGTAGATACTGTTGATTAATAAAATATATACCATCAAGAGAGAAAGTAATATTTGTAAGATAATACAATATCTGTAGGATATTAGAATATCTATAGTGCATAACAATAACAAAATTAAAAAAAAATAGAGAAAATGTTTGATGTTGTATTTACGTTGCAGCTGAACAAAGTTTCAACTATGTTTAAAATACATCGACTTCAAATTGATAAATAAAAACAAATAAACTGACAAAATAATAATAGCACATTGCTGTTATTATAGGAAGACACAAGATTCAGGATAAGACATATTTCATCTGAATATTTCATAAAACTCTTGGAATAACGTTTGTATTCTGAGGTCACTGATGTTACAACTATAGAGAAAATGAATCAAAATTAACCCATAAAGACCCATATATAGGCATCATCCGAAAGACTGTTCGCTAACATATTCTTTTCTACTCTAGGCTCGAGATTTTGGGGGAGGGGGCTAGTAGATTACACCGACTCCAGTACGGAACTGGTACTTAATTTGTCAAGGAATTTGAACTTAGAACGTAAAGACAGACAAAATACCGGCGTGCTGACGCTTTCTGCCAGCTCGCCTGTTTGCTAACATATTGCAACCACTATCAGATTGAGTTCTAGCTCACCGATCTGCTCTGCAGTTATACAACTCTTACTCGTCCTCTGAACCAGAAAGTTGTTTACCACATTCCTCCATGTCGTTTTGAATCAAACTAGTTCTCTATTTACTCCATTCTATTTTATTTTATTTCTAATTTTTGTACTAAACATATCTGTAGGCCTTGTCTAGAAATGAAATCGTACAAGACATCTTTTACATGAATCACTCTACGAGCTGCCATAGTGTTATTAAATTTTGGCACGAGGACCCTAAGTTTGAGGGAGAGGATAAATCGATTACATCGGCCTCCACCGTTCGACAGGTAATTATTTTATCGGCCCCGAAATGATAAAAGCCAACGAAATACCGTTAAGCGTATTTTCCGGCTCAGACATTCAAAAATAACACACAAATAAATATAAAAATTAAAATTAAAATCGTATGATGTACATGCATGATAACAATGAAATGAATATGAAAATGGGCTACTTATCCCACTGAGCAGCCTCATTTCTTCCTTTTACCATTTATAAGTTGTGTCCCTTAATACATCCATTCCATGTTGCTTTATTAAGTCTTTGTACTCCGAAATATCCGGTAGCTTTTTATGTCCGCGTACAGTTTCCAATATTTATCTCCCTTTTTATACAAATTACATTCAGTGTATCCTTTCAAATGTCTTCAATCTAGCGCGCTAGATCCGGAAATAACTCTGCAGTTAATAAATTTTTGCAGGAGTCCACTTTTGCTGGTCATTCCTCTTATTTTTGTATGTAATATAATTTTAATCTTCGGATTTTTTTGATATGCTAGACCACTGGTTTTAATTGATTAATATCAATTTCTACCCTTATTAATGAATTTTATATATATATATATAGATATATGCTAAATGCATATATAAATATGCATTAGGGAATGGAGTAGATAAATGTGATCCACTTCATTCCTTAATACATATAATGTGGTGAAATACTATTAGAGATGAATTATTTAATTTGAAGTGTATTTTGTGGGACCGAATTAGTTGTGTGCATTGAATTCGACACTCCAAATTACTTTCAATCATAAACATCGACAATGTGGAAAAAAATAATACTAAAAACACTTGATATTATTAATAATTTAGTTGATGAATTTTTCGTTCATTTTCTTTTTACTTAATTATAGCTTTGCATCATATCAACCTTGTCAATATTTGTTAATGTTTTGTAAAATATAATAATGTCGTATGACAGAAAGCAACATTAGATTTAGACAGTTGGTGAACGTGGTTAGTGAAGATAGGCTAGACGGCTAACGTACATGTGTCAGCGTTTCAAAACATTAACATCAAATATTCACCAACGGTAATATCTAAAACAATGAATAGTTTTGAAAATAAAACACCTGTGAAAACATTGACAAAAAAAGTAATCGATATTAAACAGCCAAACGAATAACAAATCGTGATTGTCTTTAATGTAAATTTTTTATGAGACCCCACATCGATTTGTCAACTCCATACATCGTATTTACGTTATTTATAATTTACAGACGAGGATAGGAATGTTGAATAAAGTGTTCGTTTTCTTTCCATTTGATACGACTATTTATTTCATAAGTGAGGATTGAAAAGTTCAATATTTGCTGCATTTTAAAAAATAAATCAATTAATTATGTAACTCACTGATAATTTTACTCCTCAACGAACGGAGATTTTGCATAGTATTTTATTAATGGTAATCTTCAAGTTTAGGGGGGGGAAAATAAATAAAAACATTCAAGGGAAATAACTGAACAACTTACCAGTATTATCCGTTTTCTTCTAGCTGTTTATAAATAAATCACACCCTAACCCTAACGTCAATCAAATCACGTGTGTGATTTATTTATAAACAGAGATGTACGAAGAATACTGGTAAGATGTTCAGTTACTTCCCTTGAATATTTTTATTTATTTTTTAATCCCCCTAAACTTGAAGATTACCTTATTAATTATAAAATGTTTGACATATATTGTGTGCACTTCTTAAAAATGCTATTAAATTTCTTTAAGACGGAATAAGGGTTAGATTGTTCTCTGTTGCTAAAATACATCAGTGACCTGAAGTTCGAATCTGTCAGGACGTACCAACAATAACAGATGCATTTATCATTTTCTTCTTTGGTTTATAATATATACATTTATGTATTTTTCATTCATTCCCCCATCCATCCGTCTATTTGTCTGTCCGTCTATCAGATTTGCAGATTATTGACACTATGTCTCAGTCGCAATCTGTCTGGAGTGTCATCGTTTATTGATGATGAGTTTCATTTTGAACTAAGAATGTAAGAGTTAGAATATATGCCACATGTCTTACCGTCTGCCACAGCAAGAATCGTGTGTTTCATTCCTCTTTAC
>NW_026314545.1:0-467 GCF_001194135.2 Octopus bimaculoides | reverse complement strand
GCCAAATTACTCAGCTGCTGAATACATTCAGGAAACACCAATATTGCCAAGAAAATATTTCAATTGACTTTTCTATAACGATGTAGATCTTTGCAACGAATACGATCGAGGCATATTTAAATGCAGTCTTTACAATGTACTATATCTATAAATGAAAATCAATATAACCAATTATCTAAAGTATCTGCGATTTTTTTACCCTGGATTTTTACTTCCGCCAAAATTAAATACTAAAACTAAGAACGAAGATATTTTTCAAATAGCAGGGATCTCTTATAATAATTCAAAGGTTTAAACTACTTTCCTTGTGAATTCAGGAAAGAATGATCGAGATATCGTTCTTTTCTTTTTTTTCCTTATGACATGTTAGATATTTTCTTTATATTTAAAGAAACGTGCCACATTCAGATTGGTTCTCATTCATGTCTTGATATGAATACAGTTATCTTAAAGGTTTATCGATATAT
>NW_026314544.1:0-411 GCF_001194135.2 Octopus bimaculoides | reverse complement strand
ATATATTACGCACACATATATTACATACATATACTTTGCTATGACGATCACACTGATGAATTGCGGACATTTACTGCAAGTATTACGTAAGTGGTAACAATGAAACCGGGTTTGTGATTAATCATTATATTTTCATTTGTCTTGCTTGCTTCCTTTCTGGCGTTTGCTGAATTTTCTTGAGAACAATCTTTTCTTAGTGGTCAGACCATATCGGGTCTACATCTAGCATAATGGATATCCACTTAGTAGTCATCCCTCTTATATGTATGTAATATAATTTTTCTGAATCTTCATACATGTGTATGTATATGTATATATATATGCATACGTGTGTATGTGAGTTTGTGTGGGGGTGGGGGTGTATGTATGTATGTATATGTGTGTATATGTATATATATATATATATATATA
>NW_026314543.1:0-239 GCF_001194135.2 Octopus bimaculoides | reverse complement strand
TGTGTGTGTGTGTGTGTATTTGTGTGTGTACCTCTGTCTCCTTGTGTGTGTGTTTGAGCAGGTCTATGTGTATGGGTTTGTCTGACTATGTACATGCGTCTGTTATGTATGGATGTGTCTCCATATGTGTCCTTGTGTGTGTGTGTGGATGTGTTTATATGGTCATGTGTTTCCCTCTCCTTTTGTGTATGTGTGTGTGTGCTTATCTGTCCTTATTACCTATGTACCTATCTATCTAC
>NW_026314542.1:0-442 GCF_001194135.2 Octopus bimaculoides | reverse complement strand
GTAAATAATGTAAATAATTCCTCATCTCTTAAATATAGAACTGTAATATCATATCATATATCGTATCTTATCGTATATATTTACCCACTATATGTTAAATCATACTGTATGTTTATATATTGTAATGTATTGTCTTAAACTGTTAAATATTTTTATACAACTTGGAAACTGTGCATGTTTATAAATATTTTAAAATAAATATTTTAAACATTCATGATATTTCTGAAGTTTATATCATTGTATATGCCTGTATACTTTATTTTATCTTATCTTACTTTTTAGACATTTTAGAGACTTAATACTATATATTTATTGATTCTAGAATGATTTTAACATGCACATATATATTAAATCTTGCGTTAGATATACAGTATTGTTCTTGTGGTCTTCCACCCTTATGTATCCATTCTTACCATAATTTAAGTACATATATATATATATA
>NW_026314541.1:0-305 GCF_001194135.2 Octopus bimaculoides | reverse complement strand
AATTATTCAGATGCCTTATGGAATGATTTGTTCCAGTTGCAGTTATTAGCAGTCTGAGAGAGAGGTTGTTTGGAATATTGATTTTAAAATGTTAATCAGGGCTGTAGGTGCAATTTTCTATGAAGGTTCGTCAAATAAAAGATCGTCCAATACATGAAAATTACATGACTATTCAATAACCTGACCTTTTAATTGTTCTCTATTTACACTCTTTGGTGTCTTCTTTTTAGTAATTTTTAAAGCTAGTAGTGGGGTATTGTATACATTTCTAAGTCTCATATGACTTTGAATTTTACACAAATGTT
>NW_026314540.1:0-569 GCF_001194135.2 Octopus bimaculoides | reverse complement strand
CACACACACATACTATATATATTTATATACACACATACTATATATATTTATATACACACATACAATATATATATTTATATCCATATATATACACATACAATATATATATATATAATTGTATGTATGTATATATATATGTAGTTTAGCTCTTATTTCTGCACACTCCTCCTCCATGCCCCCTCCATCTCTCTCTCTCTCTCTCTCTCTCTCTCTCTCTCTCTCTCTCTCACTTAAGTCTGACACTTTTTTTACTCAGTCTCTTCTTTGTTTCTAGTCTCACCCTTTCTCATCCTGTCATTTTATGACCCTCAACTATTTGGTTGGTGTTTAATAGTACCATACATATTGGTCTCTATCTTTTGGGTGGATGTTTTTATGATTAGGTTATTCATTTGATGTGTACCAGTGACTACCACATAACTAAGTTAACTAAAAGACTTTACTATTGTTGTTGTTGTTTATGGAGTCATAAGTGTCAGGATGAAATGTTGAGACCTGACAGCTTTGAGAAATTATGGTGCAGTATAATATATATATATATGTATATGTATATATATATATATATATAT
>NW_026314539.1:0-554 GCF_001194135.2 Octopus bimaculoides | reverse complement strand
AATAATAATAACAATAATAATTATAGTAGAACTAACTACAATAATAATATAACCTCGTATATAGAATAATCAAATTTTGTGCAGTACGTTAAGTATATGTGTACCAGGTAACTGTCTCCTGCAATAAACATGATACTAACACGGCATGAGATCTAAAGCTAAACGTAGTTGCCTTATATCTATAACCTGTATCTGTTACTGTAAGCCTCAACCGTACTATACAATTACATATTGTTTGTTAATTACATATTGTTTGTTAATTACAGTGCATTACTTTATATGATTTTCTTTAAAATCTGTTCTTTTAGAAAGATTTTTTACCTTTTTTTTTTCTTGTTTAAGACTTCGAGAAAACGGGTGCTGCTTCTTACATTTATGCTTTAAGGTTCTGTCATTATATTACTGTGTAGGTTATATGAAGAATTGGTTAGCATCTGGTTTATACATATGTAAGTATATGTATGCGTATATCTACATATATATATATATATATATAAAGATTGATAGATAAATAGATATGTGTATATATGTGTGTGTGTGTGTGTGTGTGTGTG
>NW_026314538.1:0-236 GCF_001194135.2 Octopus bimaculoides | reverse complement strand
CGACATACAACACTAAAATTCAATAAAATTTTGTATAAATCTTCCAACAGAGCATCATTTTCCTTTTAGCTCAACATACAATATATTGCTCAACATTCACATTAATTTTCTTCCTTATATAGCAGATTATACTGTGTATTCTACCTTTATATACACCCACACCTGTAGAATTGTACCTACCTTCCTGCTTATCTTCTTTCACACATTTATATTTACAGAGAAGACAAGCTTTTTTT
>NW_026314537.1:0-289 GCF_001194135.2 Octopus bimaculoides | reverse complement strand
CTTCTTCTTCTTCTTCTTCTTCTTCTTCTTCTTCTTCTTCTTCTTATTGCCTTTTGTTTCATCGTCGCCACCATCATCGCCATCATGATCATTGTTTTCTTTGTTTTTGCTCTCCTCTACATCCCTCTCTCATCCTTCTTCCTCCTCTTCTTCTCCCCACTCTCTATCTCTCTCATTCCCCTTTCTCTTTAGCATCTCTGCCAACCCATCCACCCACCCTAATTCCCACCCCATCACCACTAGCACGGACACCGTCACTCCAATCTCCTCACCGCCCACCCCAACTCTC
>NW_026314536.1:0-208 GCF_001194135.2 Octopus bimaculoides | reverse complement strand
TCTCTCTCTCTCTCTCTCTGTTGCATTCCCTTGTCTCTTTTCGTCTCTCGTCCCCCTTAAACTTTCCCCGTTTCAACATGGACGTCAAGTAAGCTCATTAACTGTTCACACACGATGTTCGGATGGCGGTTAGAGAAATTAGCTCAGCATAGGTGTGCGTGTGCATGTTTATGTATGTATGTATGTATGTATGTATGTATGTATGTAT
>NW_026314534.1:0-503 GCF_001194135.2 Octopus bimaculoides | reverse complement strand
TAAAAGATGGGCTACTGCAAATATTCTGCTTAATACCACAGATTTGTTTGACCTTAACCAGTTGACTATGTGCCTTGGTGGCTGACCATATGTGCATCTCTGATCATGAGCAGAAGTAGTGGGGGAGCACCATAGCCATGTGTTGCGAGGAATTCTTTAGTGTTTGAATAATTCACCTTTGGAAACATGGGTATTTTGCGCAACATCCGTAAACAAACCTTATTTAGGGACCTTTTGAGCGGGATAGGATACTCGAACTGAAGAAAATTCTAACTGGGCCCCACCTGCGAAGTCATGCGCTGTTTATCTTGATACGAGATCACCATGTCACGCACATATGGTTCTGATGCATGTGCCTGGTGTACCCTTATCAGACGGGTAGTCATGATGGGTATAATGGCTTCGTATATTTTACCCCAGTTTCACTTTGATGCCATGAACTGCTCTCTGACACAATAATAATAATGATAATAATAATAATAATAATATTAATAATAATAATA
>NW_026314533.1:0-414 GCF_001194135.2 Octopus bimaculoides | reverse complement strand
TGAACTAAAAGTCGGAATGGGGCGGGATAAACTACCTGCATCAACTTGTTATAAAAGCAGCTAGTAATTTTACCTTGTCCTGTTTCTTAGTGAAAGTTTTGAAGAGTGCAGTTCGATTTTTTCAAAGCTATAATGAAAGTGACAAAGGAGCATAATTCGGCATATTTTGCTCTATGAGTTCAATAAAGGCAACAACGAAACGGAAACTGCGATGAATATTAATGCAGTATATAGGGATTGGACAATAAAGGTAAGTCAGTGTCAACGGTGGTTCCAGAAATTCTGAGCCAGAAATTACAGACTAGAAGATGAGCCTCGTCCTGGATGATCTGTAGAACTCGACGAGGACGTCCTGCAAAACCTAGTGGAAGAAAATCCCATCGTAACTGTTGAGGAACTAGCAGAGAAGCTTGG
>NW_026314532.1:0-407 GCF_001194135.2 Octopus bimaculoides | reverse complement strand
ATCATCATCATCATCAATCAATCATTGTTATCAAGAGAAAGCAGTAGCACACTGACATTAAATAGATAATCTCGGGAATCTTATTCCACAATGTGTTATTACAACGACATTGTTCACACACTGACACAGCTCACCTCTATTTAAACTGACAGCGACCACATTGATGATTACCAAGATAATAACGTTATATTATGCACAAGATTACAATCACATTCTTCATCATTATACTTATTACTGACTCTAATTTCAGCGATAGTCTATGCTATAGAAACTACAACTCGATACGGCAAAAGAACTTTTGACAAAAAAATCATATTAATTTTTGTTTTAAGAAATTGTAGATTTAATTGGTTTTTACATAATTTATACATACAGACACATAAACATGTGTGTATATGTGTTTATAT
>NW_026314531.1:0-668 GCF_001194135.2 Octopus bimaculoides | reverse complement strand
ATGCGTTTAAGTGCAGATATCTCTGATTTGTTAATGTTCTGCCTAACTTTGGTATTTTGTTTCAGGGGGAAGTTTGATAGGGTGTCAATATATTGGTCCAGGTAGGTATTTCTGCTTTTTGGTGGGGTGAAATTTGATTTATTCCTCACTAAAGAATCTTCGGTTTCATTATTATTTTTATTATTAATATTGGTGGTGAAGAATTCGACAAGTCGTAATTTGCGACAGAATTTCTGGATATCTTCCTTTAGTTCATGGTGGTTGACTGTTGGTGTACGTGTAAATTTGAGGCCTTTTAACAGAAGTTGGGTTTCATCATTGTCAAGATCTCTTCTGGAAAGATTAACTATCTTAGTGTCTATGTGTCCAGTTGTTTTGGGTATGTTACTTCTTGGAGTGTTTCTTTCTCCGGTGTTTGTTGTCCTGACATTAAAAAATGTTTTTTTTCTGTTTATGGTTACTATTTTTGTTGGTGTTGACTTGAAGTTTGTGTTTTCGTTGTGTTATTTTACCTGGTGTTGTTATGTTTGCCTTCCTATTTTCAGAATTAAATATCTTCTCTTTCAATTTGTAAGTATTGGTTTTAGTGATCTGAGAGGATGGTCTGGTACTAAAACCAATACTTAGATCACCACGACCTAACTAGATTCTGCCCCACCAGGTCAGGA
>NW_026314530.1:0-214 GCF_001194135.2 Octopus bimaculoides | reverse complement strand
GCAAAAACCACTTTTCATTTTGAAGTCTAGTGGGTTAATATAGGCTAGATCGTTGATGAAAACATTATATTTATCAAAGAGTTCACCGAAATTACAAACTTTTTCACAAAACTCAAACTGACAAAATTTTGCAAATATCCTTGAAAAACCGACAAAACTTGAAGATGCGAATTTCGTGTTTTCCAGTCGTTTTTTGACACTTTTAGATAGTTTT
>NW_026314529.1:0-213 GCF_001194135.2 Octopus bimaculoides | reverse complement strand
GCTATATATTTTGTTGTTTTTGTTGCTCTCTTTTAATTGTTGCTCTTTACTTTTATTCTGTCACAGTTCACTCTCATTGTCAGTCTTTTAATCATTGGATTAGTATTTTTAGCAGTGGACGATAAGAAGTAAAGGAATAATTTTGATATAACAACAGACACACATACACAAACACACACACACGCACATAAATGATGATCACGTTATATATAT
>NW_026314528.1:1512-3471 GCF_001194135.2 Octopus bimaculoides | reverse complement strand
GGTTGGACAAAATAATGGAAACACCTTAAAATTACAAACAAATTTATTTTTAAATTGGCAGTAATTACACCTTGAATTCTACAAGGTATGGACTTGTTTGAATTGTTTCCAAAGGAATTTTTGTCCATTCTTTAACTAAAACAGTCTCCAGTTCTTGTAGTGATGATGGTGGAAGATATCGATTCCTTACTTGTTTTCTTAAAATGCACCATAAATGTTAAATAATATTGAGATCTGGGGACTGTGGTGGCCAGATAAGATGTTCAACTTCACTAGAATGTTCCTCGTGCCATTCAGTAACAACTTTAGCTGTGTGTATTGGTGCATTATCATGCTGAAAGATTGCATTTCCCTCCGGAAACAGTTCTCCAATCATAGAATGAATTTGATCAGATAAATTGCTTAAATAGTCTTGACTATTACTTCTGTTATAAAAGGAAACCATTGGGCCGGCGGATTTTCAAGATATAGCCCCCACCACCACCACCACCACCACCAGATCATCACAGATTGTCCTCCATGTTTAACAGTTGGAAGAAGACAGTTTGGGTCAAACGCTTCTTTTGGCTGTCTCTACACGTATACTTGGTCGGTGGTCAGAAATAAGGTAAAAGATGATTCGTCCGAGAAAATAACAGTCTTCCACTGCTCTAGGGACCAATTCTGTAGGTTTTACTCCACTCTAAACGCTTTGCAACGTTTGTTTTTGAAAGTAGTGGTTTTCTGATTGCAGCCCTCCCGTGAAATCCGGCTTTGTGCAGCTCCCGATGAACAGTTTTTGTGGAAACTGGGTTCTTGAAGTGGTCATTAAGTTCTGCAGTAATTTTGGCAGCTGTACTTTTGTGATCTTTTCTAACAATTTTTGTAAGAGTCCGACGGTCCCCATCTGAAAGTTTTAGTTTTCTTCTGAAGTTTTTTTCCCTTTCTCAAAGGCTGTCATTACATTCGAAGCAGTACTTCTTGATACACCAAACATTTCGGCTTTTTCGTTGCGCTAGCGCCTGCCATACGAGCACCAACAATTTGACCTCTTTGAAAGTCCGATAAATCTTTCATTTTAATGACTTTTAATTACATTTTTCTGATGAAACAGCAATTTTAGCAAAACATATTAAGCAACACTAATAATAAATAAAAAAACATAAAAATAAGCACGCTTTTGACGGTTTTATAGATATTTCAAAATTATGATACTATGATGCTAGGGGTTTCCATTATTTTCTCCAGCCCCTGTATTGAGTGTGTGTGTGTGTGTGTGTGTGTGTGTGTGTGTGTGTGTGTGTGTGTGTGTGTGTGTTTGTAAAATGTATATTATCATTAAATTTTGAAGACAAGAACTCTCTTTAGGAGGGTGTTCAAAATCTAAACACAACAAACAAGGGAGATAACTCCACTAACATCAGTAAATGAAAAATTTGGCAAACACGGACAATGTAATACTGAGTACGGGCGCGTTTGCACGTATGTGTGCATGTGAGTATACATGTGTGTGTACATGTGCGTACACATGTATGTGTGCATTTGTGTGTGTTTGTTGGGGCGATCACTAGTGCAATGAGTTTTCGTCTTTACATGAGGTTGGCAATTGTCTATGGGGAACATGTAAATTAAAAACACACCAACAAACATACAAACATACGCACAAACACACAACAACAACAACAACGTCAATAATAAATTTAAGTAATTTAAATGAAATAACGAAACAAAATGCTGTGTCGCATATAAATATTGTCATCTCAGCAACATATGTACAAGTATTATGCATCTGTGTATGTGTGTATGTGTGTGTGTGTTTGTGTGTCTGTCTGTCTGTGTATATGTATGTATATCTATCTATATATCTATCTATCTCTCTATATATATATGTGTGTGTGTGTGTGTGTGTGTGTGTGTGTATGTGTATGTATGTATGTATGTATTTACGTATCTATGTATATATATACATATATATATATA
>NW_026314527.1:0-589 GCF_001194135.2 Octopus bimaculoides | reverse complement strand
ATATATATGTATGTATGTATGTATACGTGCACATGTTTACACATAGTTGCGCGAATAAAGTTTTACTTGTTAATTTACAAAACTGCAGAATAAACCTAGATTGAAGTATGTGTGTGTGTGTGTGTGTATACAGGTATGTATATGTGTGTGTGTATATATATGTATATATGTATATATATATATATATATATATATATATATATATATATATATATATACATATATATATATATGTGTGTGTGTATATGTATATATATGTATGTTTATATATGTATATATATATATATATACACGTTTGTATGTATATATGTGTGTGTATGCATGTGTATGTATATATGTGCATGTGTGTATATATATATATATGTATACGTATGTATTTATATATCTGTATGTCTATATACATGTGTGTGTATGTATATGGGTATATATTTACATATATATATATGTGTATATACATATGTATATATGCGCACATCTTTTTCTTATCTACATATAACACATTCATGGAATCTTTAATACCTTCACAGATTGTTACTGATGTCAGCGTGTTTGTAAATAATTATATACGCATGAACATATATTAATATGA
>NW_026314526.1:0-536 GCF_001194135.2 Octopus bimaculoides | reverse complement strand
ATACATACATACAAACATACATTCATACCTACGTACATACATACGTAGGTTCGCCCGTATGGATATACATAGAACTGTACATAAAGTCTCATCGCACGTCTCCAACATGTCGTTTTTAGGATCGATAAAATCTATTTTCCTGTGAAGGTTCTTCATGTACCAATTTAATTAAAGATGATTTTTCTTCAATTTAAACAAGGAAAAGTCGTGAGTCACTAAATATATTAGCCTCAAGGTATCTGTTACCATACATTAGATTATTTTTCTACTACCAACACTTTTTTTCTTCCCAATTATTTTTACAGAGACATACGTTGATGAGTGTGAACGCTCAGACAGCAACCCGCCACACACACGGACACACGCACACACACAAAGCATAAATACTAGGATGTAAACACACATAATTACTAACATACATGCGTAGATACATACATACATGCAAACATATATATCGATAGGAGTGTTTGTGTATAACCACTCACGTATTTGCTGTCTCTCATTTCCTCTCACGCCTCTCTCTCTCTCTCTCTCTC
>NW_026314525.1:0-348 GCF_001194135.2 Octopus bimaculoides | reverse complement strand
TCTTTCTTTCTTTCTTTCTTTCTTTCTTTCTTTCTTTCTTTCTTTCTATAGTTGACAATGTAAAAGAGAAAAAGCATCAAAAAATAGTTCACTAATACAGTTTCTCCTTCTT
This sequence comes from Octopus bimaculoides, assembly GCF_001194135.2. Lineage (NCBI taxonomy): Eukaryota > Metazoa > Mollusca > Cephalopoda > Octopoda > Octopodidae > Octopus > Octopus bimaculoides. The sequence goes on along the minus strand of NW_026314525.1, from coordinate 236 downwards.
CTAACCTGATGACACCAGCAACGGAAACAGCAGCAGCATTAGCAGTACCAGTAGCAGCGGTAGCAGCAGCAGCAGCAGCAGCAGCAGTAGTAGTAGTAGTAGTAGTAGTAGTAGTAGTAAGAAGAAGAAGAAGTAGTAGTAGTAGTAGTAGTAGTAGTAGCAGTAGTAAGAAGAAGTAGTAGTAATAGTAGTAGTAAGAAGAAGAAGTAGTAGTAGTAGTAGTAATAATAATAATA
>NW_026314524.1:0-503 GCF_001194135.2 Octopus bimaculoides | reverse complement strand
TCATCGTCATTATCTTTCACGACCATCATCGTCATCATCATCGGCATCGTCATCATCATCATCATCAAAAGCAGCTGCAGTAGAGGTTGCCATAACAACAGTAAATGGCATTGGCAATAAAGATGTTGTGTTTGTCTATTACTTTATGAAGAAGACTTCCTGGAATGCTTTAAGGAATCAACAACTGGGGACGAGAAGGGAGGACGGTGGAGGATATTGAGAAAAAAATAACAAACAAACAAACAAAAAAGAACATAAATGAAATAAAACAAAAGAAAAACAAACCAAAAAAGAAACAAACAAGACTTCACCATTTGGTATAGGTATAAAACCTCACTGATTTTTATATTCTGTCACAATCAATATATCTTACCTATTTTATTTTTGTCCTCTTCCCTTATATTTTTCATTATTTCATCTATTTTTTTTTCCCCTTTACCAATTCCTTTTCTGTCTTTCTCTATGTCTCTCTCTCTCTCTCTCTCTCTCTCTCTCTCTCTCTC
>NW_026314523.1:0-263 GCF_001194135.2 Octopus bimaculoides | reverse complement strand
AATTCCACGCATGCGTGAGACTACGCATGCGCACGGCGTTACTACACATACAACCACTCAGAGCTTACCTTCATCTTGTCCAATTAACAACTGTTAGCGTTCAAAATGACGACCTCCGATTACCAAGCGAATCTTGTATAGTGCTCTCATTCAGATGCCAATATCATCGATACTAACACATGCGCTTGTTAGCGGTAGGTTCGAAATACTATAGCAATCAAAGATAATGTTTTGGACGAATATGAAAGTACGGAAACTGCTTG
>NW_026314522.1:0-413 GCF_001194135.2 Octopus bimaculoides | reverse complement strand
AATACATCTGTTTGTTGTTTACACACCCGTCTTCGTCTTTTGTTTTCTTTGTAAATTCCCCATACGTACATATATAATCAAATAAGTATACATGGATATATTTACATATACATGCATATACATTTATATATATACATATATATATTTATATATATATATGTGTGTGTGTGTGTGTGTGTGTGTGTGTGTATATATATCTATCTATATATCTATATCAATAGGCGCAGGCGTGGCTGTGTGGTAAGAATATTGATTCCGAACCACATGGCTCCAGGTTCAGTCCCATTGCGTGGCACTTTCGGCAATTGTTTTCTACTGGAGTCTCGGGCCCATGAGGGCCTTGTGAATGCTTTCAGTTCTTAACGCTTTCAAGTACCTTTCTATAACAATTCTTTTCTCAATTTTAACACTTT
>NW_026314521.1:0-422 GCF_001194135.2 Octopus bimaculoides | reverse complement strand
ATATATATATATATATATATATATATATATATATATACTATGTATGTACGTGAAAACACGAGTTCTGGAGTGTGTTTATGTGTTGTAGAGGGAAGTGTGATAGATATTGTTAGAAGCGGGAAGAAACTAAAGAGACAGAAGTAACTAAGACAATTTTTATATGTGTATGCAAGTGACAGAGAATAATTACATGCATAAGACTGCATAGGTAAATATATATCGATATCTATACAGAAACCTTGCTAAAATGCTACGTGTATAATATATCTTTCTTCCAGTGACAGCTAGTAAAGCAATAAGGCAAGTGTATATGTATTGCATGTACGTGCTTGTGTATGTGTGTGTATGTGTTAGTGTGTGCGCGTGTGTATGAGATAGTGTGTGCATGTGCTCGTGTGTGTTAGTGTGTGTGTGTGTTTACG
>NW_026314520.1:0-2993 GCF_001194135.2 Octopus bimaculoides | reverse complement strand
TATATATATATATATATATATATATATATATGTATATTTATACGCATGATTAGAATAGTTCTTCCCGCGGGAACAAATTAAATTTGTAGTGCGGAGGAATATTGTGGCGAATGACAGGAAAACGTATATATATATATATATATACACATACACACACATATTATATACACACATACATAGATATATACAAACACAGCATGATACAGACAAACAGACAGACAGATACAGTCAAAGACTGACAGGCACACATTAGCTCTCATAATTTGTTTGGAAACCTCTGTAAGAGAAATAATGATCATGATGTTAGTAATAAAAGGTTTCTCACTGTGGCACAAAGCTGTAATTTGGCAGAGAGGGAGAGACAGAGAGACAGAGAGAGATAGTGAGAGTGAGAGGGACAGGGTGAGAGAGAGAGAGATTTCAGTTCATGGAATCAAGCCCAGTGTATATTACTAGTTATATTTTAATTAACTCTAGCAGAATTTGAACATTGAGCAAATGTGCATCACAATGCATTCTCCCCCCTCTGCTACAGTTTCTTCTCCTCCACAAACTCTTGTGATAGTAGTAGTAGTAGTAGTAGTAGTAGTAATCCTTTCTACTCTAAGCACAAGGCCTGAAATTTTGGAGGGGAGAGGAGGGGACAAGTCGATTACATCGACCCCCTAGTGCTCGACTGATCTTTATTTCATCGACCCCAAACCCCAAAAGGATGAACGGTAAAGTTGACCTCAGTAGAATTTGAACTCAGAACATAAAGAAGGGTGAAATGCTGAACATTGGGCACAAGACCTCAGATTTAAGGGCAGGGATTAGTTGATTAGTTCAACCCCCATGGTTTGACTAGTATTGGAAAGATGAAAGACAAAGTTGATGTGGATAGGTTTTGAACTCAGAACATCAGAACAAACTGTACAACTTGATGCTCTTACAATCTGCCAATCTGTCACCCTTGTAATGTTAATAATTTGAACATGATAATGTCATAAATATAAATGATAATGTTAATAATCTATATAATATTGATATAGGCACAATGCCAGAAAGTTGTGAGAAGTTTAAGTACTAAGAAAACATACTCTAGTGCTAGACTGGTACTTTATTTTACAGATCCCTACCTCATCCCAAGAAGGGTGAAAGACAAATTTAGTTGCAACAGGAAACTCAGAATGTAGAAAGTTGAAATAAATATTGCTGGGCATTTTGTCTGCGGCTCTACTGATTCTGTCATTTCACTATCTACTCTTGATAATAATAATCCTTTTTGTTATAAGCCCAAAGCCTGAAATTTTAGAGGAGGGGAACAGTCGATGACATCAACCCGTGTTCGTCTGATGCTTATTCTATCAACCGTGAAAGGATGAAAGGCAAAGGTGACCTCAGCGGAATTTGAACTCAGAACATAGAGACGGTCGAAATCTCTTTAAGCATTTTGTCCAGTATGCTAATGAGTCTACCAGTTCACCTGTCCTTGATAATAATGGGTTTTAAGTTTTGGCACAAGGCCTGCAATTTCAGGTGAAGGAGTAAGTCAATTACATTGAGTCCAGTGCTCAACTGGCCCTTATTTCATCAACTCTAAAAGGATGTCTGGCATGCTAACAATTTTCTTTTCTACTCTAGGCACAAGGCCCGAAATTTAGGGGGGGGGCCCAGTTGATTAGATTGACCTCAGTACACAACTGGTACTTAATTTAACAACCCTGAAAGGATGAAAGGCAAAGTCAACCTCAGCGGAATTTGAACTCAGAACGTAAAGACAGACGAAATACTGCTAAGCATTTTGCCCGGCATGCTAACGTTTCTGCCAGCTTACCTGCCCTTGATAATAATAACCCTTTCTTTATAGATACAAGGTCTGATTTTACGGGGAATGGGGTAAGTTAATTACATCGACCCCAGCGTTCAACTGGTACTTCTTTTATCAACACCAAAAGGATGAAAGTCAAAGCCAACCTTAGCAGAATTTGAACTCAGAACATAAAGACAGACAGAATGTTACTACTGTTAGCACATCTGTGTCAGTGTATGCTCAACTGATTTAACTTCAGGAAGTTATACTAATCTTAAAAGGGTAAAAGAAAAAAATACAATCAACCCTTGTGGGATTTGAAGATAAAAAAACAAAATTAGATGAAGTGAAATATAATTCGTTTTGTTTGTACCGTTCTGGGACTAAATCATTTTTACACAGACATAAAGCCAGAAATTTGGTGCGAGGGAACAAACAAACAAATTGATTTCTAATATTTGGTTGCTAATTCTTTTTCATCAACTCTGCAACATAAAAAGTTGAAAGAAATACAAGACATAATAATAATAATAATAATAATAATAATAATAATAATAATAATAATTCTTTCTACTGGAAGCACAAGGCCCCAAATTTGGGGGGGATGGGATTAAGTTGATTACATCGACCCCGGTGTGTAACTGGTACTTAATTTATCGACCCCCCCACCCCGAAAGAATGAAAGTCAAAGTGGACCTCAGTGGAATTTGAACTCAGAATGTAAAGACGGATGAAATGTCGTTAAGAATTTTGTCCAGTATGTTAATGATTCTACCAGCTCACCACCATGATGATGATCATCATCATAATAATAATAATAATAATGGTTTTGAATTTCGGCACAAAGCCAGCAATTTTAGGGGGTGGTGTAAGTCGATTACATTGACACCCCACCCCCACAGTGTTCGACTGGTGTTTGTATTATAGACCCCAAAACATTGAAGACAAACAAACTCAACTTCAGCAGCATTTGAACTCAGAACGTAGCGACAGACGAAACGCTTCTAAGCATTTTACCCCAGCATGCTAAGGATTCTGCCAGCCTGCCTTGTTGTTGCTGTTGTTGGTTGATGATGACGATGACGATGATGATTACTATTATTATCATAATTAATGTTATTATAATAAATATTATTATTCATCTATTCATTAATTCATATATCAAAAAATCAAATATATATATACATATATATATATATAT
>NW_026314519.1:0-299 GCF_001194135.2 Octopus bimaculoides | reverse complement strand
TATATATATATATACATATATATATGTATATATATATATACACACATATACATATGTATATATGCATGTATATGTATAGATTTATTTCTGTGCATTTGTGTGTATGTATGTATGTACGCTCCCTTATACACCAAACGGGCCAACAGCTGGGACAAAAGTACATACAGGAGTGGTGATGTGAAACACCCCACACTGAGGAAATCCGAAAGACCACGGTGGGGCTTCAGCATGACCGCAACCGCATGGCGAAACAAGTAAAAGAAGAAAAGAATATACATACAACACACACACACACACAC
>NW_026314518.1:0-241 GCF_001194135.2 Octopus bimaculoides | reverse complement strand
TGTATGTATGTATGTATGAATGTATATATGTATGAATGTATGTATGTATGAATGTAAATATGTATGTATGTATGTATGTATGAATGTATGTATGTATATATCTATCTACCTAGCTAAATATTCATACATATACAGGTGTGATTTTTACATATGTACACACACACACACACACACATACACACACACACACAGAGAAAGCTAGATTACATAAATACACACACATGCATATATGTGTGTGTCG
>NW_026314517.1:0-300 GCF_001194135.2 Octopus bimaculoides | reverse complement strand
TATATATATATATATATATATACATATAGGTGTGTGTGTATCTGTATGTGTATATAGAAATATATGCATATGCATGTATGTATCTATTTGCATATTTACATATGCATGTGTGTATGTGTGCATGTATCTATGTATGTATTATCTATATATGTATGTAAGTGCATACATTTCTTTAGTCTTGGTTTTATTTAAAAAAATTTTCACCAGTGGAGAAAAATCTAGTTTCTAGCCTAGAAACAAGACAACTTTTATTGTCGTCTATATGACATCAAACAGAATAGTCTTATATATATATATATA
>NW_026314515.1:0-613 GCF_001194135.2 Octopus bimaculoides | reverse complement strand
ACTCTGGACTCTGAATCCAGCAATCCGAGTTCAAGTCTCGGTAGAACCTTTATTTATTTTTTCCAACTCCTCTCTTTTCCTTGTTTGCTTCATCGTTGTTGACCTTTTTTTTTATATATGACTGTTGTAGTACATTTGCCTCACCATCCTCAGGGGCAAAGCCTTTTTATTTTGTCTGCTGTAACAATGAGGTGGTCTCACTTACAGGAGGTTGTACGTTTCATTCTTTAATGTAAAAGTAACTCGATATATAAAAGGAAAAAGGTTAATAACGATGAAGCAAACAAGGAAAGAGAAGACTTGGAAAAAATAAATTGAACAAAATAATGGTTCTACCGAGACTTGAACTAGGATTGCTGGATTCAGAGTCCTAACCATTACACCATAGAAACGTTGTCTCCGATGACTGAAATTTAATAATAATTGATTTACCCTTCTTAGACTTGCTAAAATTGTCAATTTTAATGATCTGAAAATAAACAAAAGTAATAAGTCAGTGAGCTGGCTGAATCGTTAGCGCGCCGGGCGAAATGCTTAGCAGTATTTCGTCTGCCATTACGTTCTGCATCAATATTGAACGAAACTCCGCGCATAGCATTTGAAAGAGATCGAA
>NW_026314514.1:0-1266 GCF_001194135.2 Octopus bimaculoides | reverse complement strand
CGGCAGCGACCTGATTAATAATAGTAATAATAATAATAATAATAATATAAGAATAATAGTAACATCGTTAGGAATGAGAACCCATGTTCAAAATTTCCCAAGACACCTGACGAAGACTGGAGGGTATATCAACCGAAACGTTATGTTAACAACAAACAAGATGAGGAGAAATATCCGTCAAATGTAAATAATGTAAATAATTCCTCATCTCTTAAATATAGAACTATATTATATATATATATATATATATATATAATCAAATTTCAATCTAAGAAGAAGACATAACCAGCTTTTAATTTATATATTTCACTTTCATTTCTTTTCAATTGATGATAACAAGCACTCAAATAGTTTCCCGATAGTTACCGCTGTGCTCTTCCATTTATTACGACAAAGTAATTGTCTAATGAATAAGATATGAAAAAATAAATAAATAAATAAATGAATACCCAAAAATAATAACTTTAATTGGAGAAAATAAAAAACAATCATTCGTGAAAGTGGTTTTCTTCACCAGTGTATTTATGATTAATTTAGTTCAACTAAATTGTTCGTGGTTACTTCGAAGACAATATTTTTGCTTGAGAGAACAGTTTAAATATTACATTGAATTAATGTCAATTTGATTACAGTATTCAATTTATATTTAAAGATATTGATTGCTTTTTTTATCTCAATTGTAATTTTCTTCTCTTTTCTCACTCTCTTTCGTTTCTTTATCTACTTCCTTTTTTATTATTTATTTACTTCAAACATCTCTGATTTCGACTACTGAGTGAGAAAACACAATATAAGATCGTACTGCAATGACAATTCTTGATTTGATACCAATATTTCTGAAATGTATTCTTAGTCAGTTTTCTAACTGTACATTCACAGGTTCAATTTCCCGGTAGCGTTTTGGAAAAACCGATTGCACTATGAACAGGAAATAGTACTATAACTGAATATTGATTTCGTGAGTTTAATAAATATTATAAACTTGTAATTATGACTCTAATGTTTGGTGTCGTTTGTATATATACAAAATGATCAGAAGAAGACATTGTGTCAATTCTCACTGGAAATTCCGTTGCAATAAACTAACGGCAGGCCATATAAAATCAAAATCTACTTCTAATCTCTTACCCTACATATTTAAAAAGAAAAAGATATATTAGAAGAGGTGGCTCTAGACAGCTCTTAATATAGCCGAATCATCACAACTGGAATGTCTTTGATCATACACACACACACACACACACACACACACACACACACACACAC
>NW_026314513.1:0-202 GCF_001194135.2 Octopus bimaculoides | reverse complement strand
CAAGAGAGTGTTCAGGCTTAAACCCTACTGGAAATCTACTTGTATCCTCATATACTCAATTCCTTACTGAATTTGTTGCTGACTTTCTCACACTCTTCTACATGATTTGCATATCTCTAACAATCCACCCAGATACACCCAGTTTTCTTAGCAAACACCAGACTGCAGTCTATGAACTGTATCAAATGTCTTTTCCAGGTCA
>NW_026314512.1:0-428 GCF_001194135.2 Octopus bimaculoides | reverse complement strand
TATATATATATATATAGCCTGACAGACAGACACAATCACATGCTGACTTTATAGACCCATGAAGCATGACCTGCACAATTGGTTGTGGTGGGATTTGATTTTAGAAGCATAAGAAATGCAGCAGATTGCCACAAAATGTTTTGTTTGTCACTGCATCAATTCATCACCATGGCACCTCTTAACCTTGTAATAACTATTTCTAACACAGTCACACAAACAACAATTCAATGGATGCTAGTACTTGACTGACACCTAAGCAGTCGGCTTCTGTGTCCAATACATCTTTCTAAGTAACACTAATGATTTTTTAACATGGATGTTTACATTTCATAATTGACTTTTTCAGTCCACTGTCAAGTTGTGTAGATGATATTTATGTATATAGGCACAGGAGTGGCTGTGTGATAAGTAGCTTGCTTACCAACCAC
>NW_026314511.1:0-384 GCF_001194135.2 Octopus bimaculoides | reverse complement strand
TGTATACGTTAAATGTCTATGTTTCTTTGTAAGCACTTAACGTTGAAAAATTCTTATATGATCATCATCATCATCATCAACATAATCATCATCATCGTCGTCAGCGTCGTCGTCGTCGTCGTTGTTGTTGAGCTGGCAGAATCGTTAGCACACCGAATGCAGAGCTTACCGGCATTTCCTCTATCTGTACTTTCCGATTTCAAATTCCACCGAGGTCGACTTTGTCTTTCATCCTTTCAGGTCGATAAATTAAGTACCAGTGAACACTGGGGTTGATGTAATCGACTAGTCCCCTCCCCCCAAAACTTCAGGCCTTGTTCCTATATGAGAAAAGATTGTTATTATTATTATTATTATTATTATTATTATTGTTCAGTAGTTTTA
>NW_026314510.1:0-691 GCF_001194135.2 Octopus bimaculoides | reverse complement strand
GCACCCAATTTATATTTTTTAGTCTTGTTTAAAATAGACATGACTCCAAGAACAAACAAACACATTACAACATGATTACTAACAGAAAATCTATGTACTTCTAACGTCTTTTGTAGTTTTTATCCAAGCTACCAACGAGTACAATTAGACAATTCTGATTTTCTATTATGAATATCTGAGTCTTTTTGTATGAAACAAATTGTATAGCAACATGAGTAATAAAAACTATAATCAATTTTAACATCTAATCTCCTCCATCAGATGTTAAGCGATGATGATGATGGTGATATTACAAGTTTCTTTCAGTTTCTTTCTACCAAATCCCCTCGTAAGGTCTTAGTCCAAGGCTATAGTAAAAGACACTTGCCCAAGTTGCCTTGCAGTGAAACTGATCCCAGAACCAGGTGGTTGCAAACCAAACTTCTTACCACACAGCCATGCCTAGGAGCCATTTACTCTGTTCTACATTACTGACTGTGTCACTTTTTTAAAATGGTAGGGTGTGATTTAAGAGAGATTTATCTACTATTTCTAGTAGGTCATGTATCATTATAATAAATTGTTTCTCCCACACTCCTTTGTTTTCCAACTGGGGTATCTATGTATCTGGTGATGGTGCCACATAAAGCACACTAGTGACAGTGTCACATAAAACGCACCAGTGATGGTGCCACATAAAGTGCACTGGTTA
>NW_026314509.1:0-416 GCF_001194135.2 Octopus bimaculoides | reverse complement strand
CATCAGCTGCCACCATTCAACACTGGCGTTTCGAAGAGTTAGGGCAGAATATATATGTATACTTTTATATATGAAGTGCTAAATTACAGAGAAATAGTTTGATGAAATTTGATTTAACAATAAGAAAATTCAAGTATCATAGCAAATTGTTTCATAACTTAACAACATGTAAGTAATTTATATTATATTTGATAATAAAAAAAATTACATGTCTGCATTAATGCAAAATGCAAAAAAGAATCCTTTAAAATAATGCAGAATATAAGCTAAATACATACACACACTCACACATATTTAATTTGCGTGTGTCTGTTTTTGTCTGTCTTTACTTCCTGATGCTTATCAACCTGTATTGGTTTGTTTATATCCCCATAACTTAACGGTTCTGGGGAAGAGAATATGTACCATACTTTTTT
>NW_026314508.1:0-587 GCF_001194135.2 Octopus bimaculoides | reverse complement strand
ATATATATATATATATATATATATATTAAAAGATTTTTACAACATAAACGTCAGGTAGACAATTGACTTCCAAAACAGAACGTTTTTGCCTTCTGTTGATCCCAAAGAACAATAAAAATATACTTGTGTTTTAATTTGCTTCATGTTTTATTTCAATTCTTTAGATTCCAGTAATATCCTTTTGAACCGTCAATCCCAACGTAATCTTTTTGGCTTACGATGTTATATCTTTGCTCTTTTTTCTTTTTTTTTTTTTCTCATTCGAGAATGTTTTGGATACAAAAATCATGTTTTATGAATAGGCTGAATCTCGAGGAGATTCTGTATTCTGCACCATCCGTTTGAAAGCATATGCTGTACGATTATTGTGTTCAAGTCTGGAATAAAATATATACAAATATACACACACGCGCGCGCACACAGTCATACACATACATTCACACACACACACGCACACACATACATATGCATATATATATAAATAAATAAATATATATATATATATATATATACACATGTATTTATACACACACATATACTCATACATACATACATACATATATATATATATATATATATATATATAT
>NW_026314507.1:0-332 GCF_001194135.2 Octopus bimaculoides | reverse complement strand
GCAGTATAGAATTGGTACTTCATATATCGTTCTGTTTCCACAGACGATGAAAAAAAAACATTTACTTCATGGAGAATTTAACTCAGCCAGAACAATTAACATAATGCAGTCTATTCGACGCCTAAAATGACTCTCCTAATCGGTTGTCTGATAACAACACGCAAACACACTCGCTCACGCGCGATTGAGATGTCAAAATTGAGGACAATTTCATACTCGTAAAGTTTGTGTGTGTGTATTTATGTACATTCACACACACACACACTCACATATATATTATGTTCATACACGCACACACATGCATACATGCATACATACATACATATATATAT
>NW_026314506.1:0-327 GCF_001194135.2 Octopus bimaculoides | reverse complement strand
ATGTTGTTCAAATCACCGGTTGCGTGTACTTGTGTTTACACATACACACAGACTTATGCGTGCTCGCACCGTCGCGTGCGCATGTGTGTGAGAAAATTCAAAATGGAACATGGAAAGGATTAACAGAAACAGATTGGAAGGTAAAGAAACATGGAAATCCACTAATCAGACATGGAGATTAGACCACAAGCACACTTTTCAGACTGAAAACTTTAAATTCAATGACAGAGGTTTTTTTTTCATTTCTTTTATTGTAATAGTGATATATATATGTGTGGGGGCGCAATGGCCCAGTGGTTAGGGCAGCGGACTCGCGGTTTCGATTCC
>NW_026314505.1:0-335 GCF_001194135.2 Octopus bimaculoides | reverse complement strand
ATATATATATATATATAAATATATGTACGTGTATACACCCCGTATTGTATTTATTGAATTTACTGTATATATAATAGTATAATATCGATGAATTGGTAATCTATATCTGATAGTATTTAAATTGTTAATCTATAAATACATGCACACATATATATGCGTACGTGTGCGTGTGTGCGTAGGGACTTATATATATCAATTGTATGAATACATGAACATGTACACATGTACCTATATAGAGATATATATATGTATACATATATACATACATATATATGTGTGTGAGTCTGTATGTGTACATGTATGTATAAGTATATAGTTATATATACATATATATA
>NW_026314504.1:0-214 GCF_001194135.2 Octopus bimaculoides | reverse complement strand
ATCTGGTTTGAGAGGGTCACTGAAGATATAATTGGTTGAGAAGAAGATCAACTTGGCACCATGCTTTTTGGTTTGTTTCCCTAACTGTTCAATACTGTCTCGGTTAATAAGATAAGCCTGCAATGAACAAACATGAAGAGCAAGGTATTAGAAGAATGAACATGAATTAGGGAAAATATGGGGAAAGGTAAAGGGGATTACAGGAAAGGATTAT
>NW_026314503.1:0-464 GCF_001194135.2 Octopus bimaculoides | reverse complement strand
TAGGTAGATTACCACATATACGTATACATATACAAACGCATAGCTATATATACACAATACACGTAGCTAGATAATAAATATTTTGGCTTTCCATGCGTTTGTCCTGTTGAATTAAAGTAACATTATACCATCATTATATATTACATATGTATGTGAGTCATCTCAGACTATTACGAAACATAGAGATAATGGACAAATTCCATTACGTGGTGTTATTTTCTTTACAAGTCTATGTAGTTACTGATCGATTACCTATAGGTTACTTGGCTGACCTATATCCTCTGATTCCGGGATTTCTCTAGTTCTACGGATTTTCTTTCTGACATCGTCCGTTATTTATGACAGCAGGATGGATCTGTTATCGCAATGACGCAACACACTCGGTCGTTTTTCATTCAGTTCGTTGTTTCTTTTGCATTCCGCTGCATCAAACGTACACTCACATACACGGTTTTATACGCACA
>NW_026314502.1:1226-2208 GCF_001194135.2 Octopus bimaculoides | reverse complement strand
TATATATATACATATATGTTTTGTATGAGGTAAAAGCACGTATGTCTCTTTTATGCATATTTTTTTTTTATCGCTTTGTCGTCGCTAGGAAGGGTGGCACTCGTGACCTTTATAGGAAATTCGAAACCGGCATTGACAAAAGGAGGAAGTTATTTTAAAACCGGAAATCTCGTCCGAGTATTTGCAACAGAATGGACAAGTCCGCTAGCGGCACCCAACGGCCAGATGGTGATGTTAGACCGGACGACGGAACAGACCTACCTCCGCTTCATACCGTGCATCAGACGTTCACTGTTTTACTGTATAAATAAATATATTTTGCAGCTCTCTGTAATTCATAAGCAATCTCGTTAAGACTAATTATGATGCAAGCTGTGGGGTATCTAAAGTGTCGTATTACAGAATATAAACACATACACAATTATACAATGATCCAGCGAGCTAGAGGACCGGAAGTGGCCCCGGTTTTTTTGTCTTTTGTTTTTAGCGGTTGGGTTGTCTATATACTTACAATTAGCGATAAAAAGTAAAGAATTAAATTATATTTAACAAATTCAAATTAATACAATTCTAAAGCAAGGTCTGTTTTATTGTTTATCAATCCGTTTAAAATTCTTAAAATATATCATATTGTACCATATATACAGTATAATATTTATAGGATAAAAATTAAATGAAGAAAAACAATTGACATGATTTTATTAAACGGATTCAGGTACAAGTTAATACAATTCTAAAGCAGGATCTGTTTGATATTTCTTAATCCATTTAAAAATTCTTAAAAAGTATTACATTGTACTAGTGGTTGTGTGGTAAGCAAGCTACTTACCAGCCACATGGTTTCGGGTTCAGTTCCACTGCGTTGCACCTTGAGCAAGTGTCTTCTGCTATAGCCTCGGGTCAACCAAAGCCTTGTGAGTGGATTTGGTAGACGGAAACTGAAAGAAGCCCGTCGTATATATATATATATATATATATATAT
>NW_026314502.1:0-1110 GCF_001194135.2 Octopus bimaculoides | reverse complement strand
TGTGTGTGTGTGTGTGTATGTTTGTGTGTCTGTGTCTGTCACCCCAACATCGCTTGACAACCGATGCTGGTGTGTTTACGTCCCTGTAATTTAGCGGTTCGGCAAAAGAGACTGATAGAATAAGTACTGGGCTTATAAAAAATAAGTCCTGGAGTCGATTTGCTCGACTAAAGGCGGTGCTCCAGCATGGCCGCAGTCAAATGACTGAAACAAGTAAAAGAATAAAATAAAAGAGAAAGATTAAAATTATACGAAGAATAATAATGTATAAATGGCCAGGTAGACCGCACGCTAAAGTAGCACCAGTTTATTTATACTACCCATAAACAGCCACGAGATTCTACATTTCGCCGAGATGGACAATCTCTGATGAATCCTTAATAAGAAACAAAACTGGTCAAATTGATCCTCGATTCAAGCAGTCGGAAAATACTTGTCGTTTATCTACGATTTCTGCTTTCGCATAGAAACCAATGGCGTAGCTAATAGGGGAGCAAAGGGAGTGACCGCTCCCTACGTGTAGTTTTCAGAATTGATGCCTTTTCAACAATTTTTTAAACTCCTTAGTCCACTTGTGCGATAAAAGTCGAATCCTTTTTTTTTCTTTCTGTTTTTGCTAATCGCATGTCGTCGGAAGAACTTTCTGGAATCGTCACTTAATGTGACCAAGCTCCTATGTTTCTGAATTGTCTGCTCAATCTCCTGTGATGTGTTGGTTGCGGATGACATCTGAAGAACCAGCAATCCGTCAGGTGGCCTTTTTTGCATTCTCGGCGCATCGCTATTAACTTTAACAGGGTTCGAACCAACGAAGGGAGAATCTACGCAATCATCAACCGCCTACAAAATATATGAACTCATCTGTATGAACCAAGGTGTCTTCTCTTGTAGCGTTAGGCCGACCAAAGTCCCTTGTTAGTGGATTTGGTAGACGGAAACTGAAAGAAGCCCGTTGTGTCTATCTATCTATCTATCTATGTATCTATGTGTGTGTTTGTCCGTGTGTCCCAACACGTCTTGGCAACCGGTACTGGTTGTTTACGTCTCCGTAACTTAGCGGTTTGGCAAAACAGCCCGATACAAAACGTACCAGGTTTACGAAAAAAAAAA
>NW_026314501.1:0-474 GCF_001194135.2 Octopus bimaculoides | reverse complement strand
AGAGAGAGAGAGAGAGAGAGAGAGAGAGAGAGAGAAAGAGAGGAGAGTTATTAATAGAAAAAAGTAAATTGAAAATAAAAATGTTATTTATGAGATAATATTTTTAAATCTTTATCAATGAGATCAGTGATTGTGCGTCACTTAAAGAATATATAGGATTTGCCAGCTGGAAAAGACGTTTTCCTGGGGCTAAACCAACAGTAAGCTTCACTATTTGGTACTGTTACACTTTTACTTGTTTCAGTCATTTGACTGCGGTCATGCTGGAGCACAGCCTTTAGTCGAGCAAATCGACCCCAGGACTTGTTCTTTGGAAGCCTAGTACTATCGATCTCTTTTGCTGGACCACTAAGTTACAGGGACGTAAATACACCACCATCGGTTGTCAAGCGATGTTGGGGGTGGGGCAAACAGACATACAAACATATACACACATACATATACATACATATATATATATATATATATACATAT
>NW_026314500.1:0-282 GCF_001194135.2 Octopus bimaculoides | reverse complement strand
TCATTTAGTGTCCAGTTAAGAATATTGTAGCTGTAACTTATAACTGGGACTGCTAAAGTGTTTATGCCTATTTTCTTGTTTTTAGCATTGAGCTCTGTTTTTAGTATTGATCTAACTCGATTATCACTCGGGCGTGAATGACCATCTGTTGGAATATATCTGTTGTAGTGTATTTCCAGCTCCTGTGTTTCGGGAGGTCTTGTACAAATACAAAGCAAAAGCCAACCATAGAGTGATAATAATGACGATGATGATGATGATGATGATGATGATGATGATGAT
>NW_026314499.1:0-385 GCF_001194135.2 Octopus bimaculoides | reverse complement strand
TAATCCTTTTGCTATGTATCTGTTGAAAATACTCTGCTTTTAAAAATAATGAAGAAATAACTGTCACTATTAAGCCAAAATTTTGAACATAACATGGAACTTTGACAGATTTTTATTTAGATCACTTTAACCCTTTTGTTATACTGTCTATGTTTCAATTAATTTTGAAGATAATGAAGATTTCACTAGAATTACTGTTGTTATTGTTGGTAGTAGAACACAAATTAACATGAAGTTTTGATCGAAAGTTTTGATTTAAAACGGTAAGTTTATATCATAGAACCAGAGGCAGACTCAGGTGGGTTGGTATCAAAAGGGCTAAATACTACAAAGGTTTGTTGATGGCACTCCGTCGCTTACAACGTCGAGGGTTCCAGTTGATCCG
>NW_026314498.1:0-347 GCF_001194135.2 Octopus bimaculoides | reverse complement strand
TATATGTGTATGTGAAGGAGTGTGATTGTATTTATGTATATGTATTTATACTGAGATAGATAGATAGGGAGAGAGAGAGTGAGAGAGAGGGGGAGAGAGAGGGGGAGAGAGGGGGAGAGAGAGAAAGGTAGAAAGCGGGGAAAACATGAAATGAGGGAAATTACAAGGACAGGAATTATGAGGCACAGTGAGACAATCAAATATGTCTATATATATTAATATATAAATAAGTGTATGTGTGTGTACATACATGCATACACCTCGTACACACACATATGTGTGTGTGTATTTACATGTGTATTTGTATACGTATATATAATCATATTTGCATAAATATCAGCTCAGTA
>NW_026314497.1:0-533 GCF_001194135.2 Octopus bimaculoides | reverse complement strand
ATATATACATATACATATACATGGTCTGATCAATATGTATCCAGACTGTTGCCTTAGTAACAAAGCTAAAGAACAGAGAGTAAAGATGCTGGGCACAGATTGACTTTGAACTCTGCTGTGCATGCACACTAAGTTTTAATGTTCTAGCTCACTTCTGCTGATTACAGCAGTGCTTGGAAGGAAGGTGTGTAGCATGTGATCATCGCATTAATCTTAACAGAGGAAGTTGAATAGAGAATCTGCATCAAATTTTGCTAAAAACTTGGCGATACCTGCTCAGAGGCCTACGCAAAGTTTTCAAGAAGTCTTCATTGTTTTTCAACACAATCAAGGAGATCTTAAACCCAAGTGTCTTTTTGGTCAGCTGGAAGCAGTTTTGGCACAAACTTGGCAGACACGTGTCTCCTACCCAAATCTTCAGTGATAATGGACTGAACTGAACTGTAACTCAACTGCACATCCTCTGATAACTCATGGATGGTGATTTGACGATTTTCCCTCACATCTGCATGCACATCTGCATGCACATCTGC
>NW_026314496.1:0-343 GCF_001194135.2 Octopus bimaculoides | reverse complement strand
TTTTTTCTGAGGACAATATTCGATTACACAAGTACAACACCGATTTTCCGGAATCTTTCCAGATTATAGATTTTTCCGACTTTGGGGTGGTCACCCTTGGTCAACATTCTCTAAATTAAACAAATATTAAATTTACTGCAACGATTAAATGAAATACAAACACCTGTACAGTAATATGAATTATACAAGTTTATTCATACGGTCTTGTGCAGCGTACCGTGAAATAGGGCTACTCAGTAAAATAGTCTGGCAACCGTGAGAATTTGAAGTCCCTGCATGCAAATTAGTTCCTCATTATAAGAGGTTCCGGATCGTCAGTGACCAGAAACCTGGTATTGTACCT
>NW_026314495.1:0-328 GCF_001194135.2 Octopus bimaculoides | reverse complement strand
GCGAAGGCTGTGTTGAAATTCCTATTAACTGAGATAGCGTGTTGCATATGAAGCTGGATTATGTTGCTCGTATCAAGCTCACCAATTATTATCTATAAGAATTCAACATACATAATCTGTATTACCAGGGAAGAACATATATTGTACAGACTGGATCAATATGAATATCATCGGGAATTATCAGCTTATAATTCATTATACAACCCGCATATGATGTTTGATTATATGTATTTATTTTCCCTTTCGCTGTGTAAGTACATAAATATTGCTGAATAACGAATTCTTATTTCTTTATTGTCCACAAGGGGCTAAACATAGAGGGGACAAA
>NW_026314494.1:0-239 GCF_001194135.2 Octopus bimaculoides | reverse complement strand
TATATATATATATATATCTTATCATATATCATATCATATCATACCATATATATAATGAGATGACAAGGGGAAAATGATTATGTTAGGAACTACATTAGCTTACAGCTGTTTCTGCTATCAGATACAGTGAACGTATAGTTGAGAGCTAGAATAACTCCTCATAGCTTCATCGAAGCTTCGAATATGAAGTGTCATTTATCAGTCGCGCAATGCCAAATCAGTCAATCAATACATACATA
>NW_026314493.1:0-555 GCF_001194135.2 Octopus bimaculoides | reverse complement strand
AATACTTATATTACGATATCGGTATACATCCATATATGTACATCGTAATGTAAGATTTGTAAAGTCAATTAAAATCATATTTTATACAGTTCAAATGTTATCTGATATAGAACTCAATACATGGGTAGAGTAGATAGATATGTTTGATTGTATCAAGAGCTGGTATACTAAAGACATTCTATTCTGAGTTTTGTCCCGTGCTGGGTTATTAACGATAGTCTTGAACAGTCTAACTCACAGCAAGGCCCTGTGTAGACTGTCAACTTTTGATATGATAAACATACATGTACATATAACAGACACACGCATATTTATATATACATACATGCATGCATACATACATACGTACATTCATACACGCATGCATACATGCATGCAAGAAGGCAAGCAGGAATACATACGTACACATGCATACGCATATATTTATGCATACAAGGATACATACAGATACATATATACTAACAGATACATACATATATGCATACATACATACATACATACAAACAGACATACATACAGACAGACATACATACTTTCACATATATACATACATAC
>NW_026314492.1:0-921 GCF_001194135.2 Octopus bimaculoides | reverse complement strand
ACATATATATATATATATATAAAATGGGACAAGAACAGAAAACATCCAGACACATAATACAAAAGAGGGACATGAAAAAACACAGACCCGTCATTTGAAAGACACCTGTTGCTATGTCCTGTTATTTGCTTTGTCTTTGTGTACCATCTCTCTGTTTTTTTCTTCCGTCCTTGTTTTCGTATACATTTGCTATTTTCTTCCAAGGAATCTAATGCTTTCAGCTTAATTTTTCCTTGAGGCTGGCCAGATTAGAGTAATCTCGAGTATAATCAGCCGAAATTGCAAACATAATTTGGAACTCGACTGAGGAGAGAAAACTTCGAATGACCCATCCGCATCTTTTCTTGTCCCTCTTTTCTATTATCTGTCTGGATATTTTGTTGTTCCCTTTTTTGTATCACCTAACTGCCTGGATATTTTGCATTCTTATCCCATTTTTTGTATTCCTTTTTAGGCACTGTCATGGTATTAGCTGTTAGAAATGAAAGTAGAAAAATCTGACGTCAACCCTCGTTTATTTACGTCAGATTCATACCTTCGTTAATTTACGTCGTTAATTTATGCTGTTAGGTTTATAAAACAAATGAAGTTCAATTTAAAGTTTATAAATAAATATATTTCATTCCATGTTCAGTTTAAACTTTATAAATAAATATATTTTTGCATTATTCATTATTGTTTTTAAAAACAAATCACATACACCAATCAGCACCACCAATGGCCACCACCACCAATGACCACCACCACCTCCGCACGTAATTCAAAGTTGTTCACTTTGAAATCAACACGTATGAAAAAAATAATTGAAGGTTTTTCACTTTCGGATTTTCACTATGCCTTCTACATATCTCAATGTAAATGGAATTAATCACCACAATATTGCCATCGGCACCGCTACAAAGGCAGATAGTATTAATTGGC
>NW_026314491.1:0-857 GCF_001194135.2 Octopus bimaculoides | reverse complement strand
TAAGTATTTTTGCAGTCCTATGGTGGTTATTTTATAATAGTTTTCTAGCTTTTTTTTAATAGTTTTATAATTCTATTATATTTTATTATTATTATTATTATAGTTGTTGTTGTTATTGTTGTTATATCTGACTCTTGCTTTGTATTTCTACAACTTGACTCCAAGTCTCACCTAGAGACCACAATAGACAACAAGTTAGATGTTCATGCTGGTGTTATGCTAAGTGTGTCATGTAGTTGGTTTTGCACATAGTGTTGTTCTAGTGAATGTTTAAGAAAACATAAGAAAACTTTGTTTTAAAATTTAGATTGCATAGACGGTATTTTACATAGGACGTGGGCAGTTCCCATGAGCACTACCTTTTGAATTTCTGCCATTTTGGGCTTTCCTGGTATCTGAGCTAGGTAGAAGTCAGCCCCTTTTGCTATCATTCCTGAAGCACCTATAACAACAAGTATTGTTTTAGTCTTGAGGTTACACATTTTACCAATTTCTATTTCAAGATATTTATACTTGCTCAGTTTTTGGTAAGTCTTGTCAGATACATTTATGTCGATTGGGATAGTCATATCAATGAGGAAGCATTATTTTTGCCTGAAGTCTTTCAATATAATGCTGGTTTGTGTTCCCACCAGTTTTTTTCATGGGGCAGGTCCAAAGTTTTGCATATTACCCAGTGAATATATTGTGCTGCTCTATCATGCCTTTTGAGATACTCTGAAGGCGCAATAAGACTGCACATGGAAACACCATGATTATTGTTTCCATTTTGTTGTTCGACTCCCTCGACATGGTGATCTACTGCCGTTCTTTATTATTATTATTACTATTATTATTATTATTATTATTATTATTAT
>NW_026314490.1:314-441 GCF_001194135.2 Octopus bimaculoides | reverse complement strand
AACCCTTTAGCAATGAGATTACTCTGTCAAATATAATCCTTATTAATTCATATTGCTTTGAATTAATCATTAATTACCTTGTAGATTTGAGCTTTTAATGATGAGACTATTTATTTTTAGATTGACA
>NW_026314490.1:0-105 GCF_001194135.2 Octopus bimaculoides | reverse complement strand
CTACAACTATTAATTATAATTTGATTATTGTAACATAAATAGTAAACAATTCTGTTTGATCAAATGTAAAATCTGAAAATCAAAGATGTTTATTTTTCATCTTTT
>NW_026314489.1:0-242 GCF_001194135.2 Octopus bimaculoides | reverse complement strand
ACACTCGAAATGGTGTATTTTACATGCCACCTGCACAGGAGCCAGTCCAGATTTTGATAAATCTTGACAACATGAGATTGTAAGGCTCAAGACAAACTGCTTTTTTTCCTTTTGTTTTTCAAGTAATTTTAGAATTATTTGTTGAAATCAGTTGTTGTCAGTTGTTTTTAAAGTGATTTAAATTAAAATTTTCCATCAAACTCTCATTTTGATCTATGTTCCAAGCAACATTTTAATAATGA
>NW_026314488.1:0-520 GCF_001194135.2 Octopus bimaculoides | reverse complement strand
TCATAGAACTACATTCTCAGCAAACGGACATTCGCACACACATACACACACTAAACCCCACTACAAAACAAAACTCATAAATCCAAAAGAAATACATTAGACAAAACTACACCCAAGAATCAAAAAGAGAAATAAGCATATAAACGTAGCCTCAGCAGCAGCTGTAGTATTTGGCGCCAGTCATACCAGACTATTTATTAAATGCCCTGTGAACATTTATAGATGCGTACACCATTCATTCGGAAGTTACTTTGCGCCTAAAGATGTGCTTCAGACGATCATCTAGAAACTCAGTGAAATGGAATGATATCACTGTAGGTCCTTTAGATAAGCAGCATCTGTGTGTACGTGCGTGTATTTTTTGTATTTTCAGGATAGAATAATTGTCTTAGGGATAAAGAAGACAATAAATTGTCACTAAACACATAGTTGCAGGTTCTAAACAATGTCTATTTGAGAAGTGTATATAGCATTTAATTTATCACTGTGCTTCACTAAAAAACAAAAAAACAAAAAAAAA
>NW_026314487.1:0-365 GCF_001194135.2 Octopus bimaculoides | reverse complement strand
ATGTATGTATATGCATATATATATGTGTGTGTGTATGTATATGTGTATATATGTATATATGTATTCCTCATGTATATACCTTTTCATTCCTACATAACTACATAATCTTAAGATACAATGATTTTTTAAAATTGCACTATTATTTCTCTTAACAACTTTCTCCTACCTCTGTTTATACTTTATCTAATAAGAATAATATAATATAATACACCTAATAATAATAATTGATTCCTTTGTATGCATATACATATACATATACATTTAAATATATGTATATGTGTTTATGTATCTTTATGTATATGTATGTATATGTACAGGTATGTATATATGTATGTATTTATATTTATAACTTAACCTTATGAACT
>NW_026314485.1:316-509 GCF_001194135.2 Octopus bimaculoides | reverse complement strand
CTACTACTACTACTACTACTACTACTACTACTACTACTACTACTAGTGTATCCTCGTCCTCATCCTCGTCATCATCGTTGTCGTCGTCATTGTCATCGTTGTCATCGTGGTCATCATCATCATCACCATCAGTATCATCATCATCGTCGTCACCATCATCTTCATCATGATCATGATCACCATCCCCATCGTC
>NW_026314485.1:0-193 GCF_001194135.2 Octopus bimaculoides | reverse complement strand
TCATCATCTTCATTAGCATCATCTTGGTGATGGTCATTGTGGTTATTACTGTGATTGTTGGTTACTAATGCTGAGGCTGCTGCTGCTGCTACAACAACAACAACAACTACTACTACTACTACCACTACTACTACTACTGCTGCTACCGCTACCGCTACTGCTGCTGCTGCTGCTGCTACTACTACTACTACTA
>NW_026314484.1:0-671 GCF_001194135.2 Octopus bimaculoides | reverse complement strand
GATTTTTCTTTGTCTATTTCTTTTGCATTTAGTTTAGCCCAGTATTTACCCCAGTAAATATTATCATCATTATTTTATGTTTGACTTTTGCTTTGCATTTATAAAGGTTGGATCCAAGTCTCACCCAGAGACCTCAAGAGACAACTAGAAGTTCATGTAGGTATTATGCCTAGGGTACCATATATTTCGATTTGTACATAGTGTTGTTCTAGAGAATATTTAAGAAACCATAAGAAAATTATTATTATTATTATTATTAGTAGTAGTAGTAGTAGTAGTAGTAGTAGTAGTAGTAGTAGTAGTAGTAGTAGTAGTAGTAGTAGTAGTAGTAGAGGAAGAAGAGCTGGAGTGGATTAGAAGAACTGTCAGGTTTGGATGGAACACGAAATGTTATACATGCCAACACATATTCAGATTCACAGACACACCAGACACACATACTTACAGACATTCACAGACATTCACAGACATTCGAATGTAGGGAGCAAGAAAAGAATGGGGAGATTTTAAAGATTTTGTAGAACATTCACAATGAAATATTATCAAGAAAATGTATCAAACTTACATTATCCGCAAATCGGTCAGGTCATGGAAAGCTGTTACCTCAACGTTTTCGATTTCATTATTTTGCAAATAACTGTAACGTAAAATATTATTTGATTATAGAAATT
>NW_026314483.1:0-400 GCF_001194135.2 Octopus bimaculoides | reverse complement strand
TGTTTGTCCCCACCTCCAGCATCGCTTGACAACCGATGCTGGTGTGTTTATGTCCCTGTAACCTTGCGGTTCGGCCTAAGAGACCGATAGAATAAGTACTAGGCTTACAAAGAATAAGTCCTGGGGTCGATTTGCTCGACTAAAGGCGGTGCTCCAGCATGGCCGCAGTCAAATGACTGAAACAAGTAAAAGAGAGTAAAGAGTATACAAATATTAATATGTATCAACACATGAATATTTTTTTTAAATATTTATAAAATATAAATATACATAAAAATACATGTAAATAAAACCCATGTGGGAGACATATAGAAGGAAATGTGAGAAGAATGTATACCCATTTTAAGTAGAATTTATAACTGTACGAGTATGATTGCCTAATGTGAGTTTATAGCTTAAT
>NW_026314482.1:0-683 GCF_001194135.2 Octopus bimaculoides | reverse complement strand
AGTTAGTTGGTTAATACTTTCAATCACGTTTTCCGTATAGAGAGAAGGCTACAGAAGGTTAAAAGGAGATATAGAGAGAAAGTCAACATAAGTGGTGCAGGAAGAGTGGTATAACCTTCAGACAAAAATACACCTTTTTTAAATTGGTGGGGATACGTTTTTCAAAGGAGTAGTGATAAAATTTACGCAAATACTGGTTTCAAATGTTTGCATAAGGCCAATAATTTTGGAGAAGCGGGTAAGTCGATTACATCGACCTCCAGTGATCAACCGGTACTTATATTGACGTCGAAAGGATGAAAGACAAACTCGACGGAATTTGAGCTCAGAATGCAAAGATGGACACATTTTGCCCATCGTGCTAACCATTCTGCCGCCATGCTGCAGACATTTAGCCAAATATTAACAAGTATTATTTGCGTAGGAGTGGCTGTGTGGTAATTAGCTTGCTTACCAACCACATCGCTCCGGGTTCAGTCCCACTGTGTGGTACCTTGGGCAAGTGTCTTCTACTATAGCCTCGGGCCGACCAAAGCCTTGTGAGTGGATTTGGTAGACGGAAACTGAAAGAAGCTCGTTGTATATATGTATATATATATAAATATGCATGTGTGTGTGTATATGTTTGTGTGGCTGTGTTTGTCCACCCAACATCGCTTGACAACCGATTGTGGTGTGTTTAC
>NW_026314481.1:0-214 GCF_001194135.2 Octopus bimaculoides | reverse complement strand
ACCGGTACTGAAATGTTTTTTATAAAACTATTTTAGCATTTTCTACCTTGGTATTCGAACCCGGGATATGAAGCCATAAATGCAGCCTTGTGTTATGTTTTTCCAGATCCGTGATGCAAACAACTGTTTTATTATAGTCGTATGACTTCATTTTGGAAATAATTAAATCTGAAAATTACACACTATATCTATCTATCTATCTATCTATCTATCT
>NW_026314480.1:0-241 GCF_001194135.2 Octopus bimaculoides | reverse complement strand
GTTTCAGTCATTAGACTGCGGCCATGCTGGGGCACCGCCTTGAAATTTTAGTCGAATGAATCGACCCCGGTACTTATTTTTTAAGCATGGTACTTATTCTATCGGTTTCTTTTGGCAAACCGCTAAGTTATGGGAACGTAAACACACCAACATCAGTTGTGAAGCGATAGTGGGGGGACAGACACAGACACAAACACATACACACACATATAATTACACGATGGGCTTCTTTAAGTTTCTG
>NW_026314479.1:0-970 GCF_001194135.2 Octopus bimaculoides | reverse complement strand
AGTTTCCGTTACTTTCCGTTACTCTCCGTTACTCTCCGTTACTTTCCGTTACTTTCCGTTACTTTCCGTTACTCCCGTTAGTTTCGGTTAGTTTCCGTTATTTTCCGTTAGTTTCCGTTTGTTTCCGCTAGTTTCTGTCAGTTTTCGTTACGTCAAGTTAGTTTCAGTCAGTTTCCATTCGTTTCCGTTAGTTTCCGTTATTTACGTTAGTCTCCGTTAGTTTCCGTCAGTTTCCGTTACTTGCCGTTATTTTCCATTATTTTCCGTTAGTTCCCGTTACTTTCCGTTAGTTTCCGTTACTTCCCATTAGTTTCCGTTAGTTTCCGTTAGTTCCCGTTAGTTTCCGCTAGTTTCTGTTAGTTTTCGTTACTTTCCGTTACTCCCCGTGAGTTTCCGACAGTTTCCATTCGTTTCCGTTAGTTTCCGTTACTTCCCGTTAGTTTCCGTTAGTTTCCGTTACTTTTCGTTATTTCCCGTTATTTCCCGTCATTTTCCATTCGTTTCCGTCAGTTTCCTTTAGTTTCCGTTACTTTCCCTTAGTTTCCGTTAGTTGCCGTTAGTTTCTGTTAGTTTCCGTTACTTGCCGTCAGTTTCCGTTAGCTTCCGTTATTTTCCGTTAGTTCCCGTTACTCTCCGTTAGTGTCCGTTACTTCCCGTTAGTTTCCTTTAGTTTCCGTTAGTCTCTGTTACTCCCCGTTAGTTTACGCTACTGTCCGTTAAATTCCGTTAGTTTCCGTTACATTCCATTCGTTTCCGTTAGTTTCCGTTAGTTCCCCTCTGTTTCCGCTATTTTCTGTTAGTTTTCGTTACTTGCCGTTACTTTCCGTTAGTTTCCGTTACTTTCCGTTAGTCCCTGTTATCTTCCATTAGTTTCCGTTAGTTTCCGTTACTCTACACTAGATTCCGTTAGTTTCCGTTACTTTCCGTTAATTTCCGCTACTTTCCGTTAGATTTCGTTAGTTTCCGTTAC
>NW_026314478.1:0-1003 GCF_001194135.2 Octopus bimaculoides | reverse complement strand
TATATACACACACACACATATATACACACGCACACACACATGCATATTGTGAGAAATGAAATGAAGCAAAGAAGTATCAAAAATATAAATAAAACTTTCATAATAATAATAATAATAATAATAATAATAATAATAATAATAATAATAATGATAATAATAACAATGATCCAGACTATAACAAATTATCCCAAATATGTAAGTAAAAAAGTGCATATACATAAACTTGTAAATAGCATTTAAAATATAACATAATAAATAAAACATATGATTAAATAAAAATTATTAATAATAATAACAACAACATTAACAACATATGTTAGACATATATTAAAATATAATAGTGTATAAGTGAAATATCCAGCGGTGTGCGGCACGGAAGGGAAGCTTGAAATAATAATAAATTTTTAAACGCTTCAGGCCACATAGTAAACGAACAAAAGCAAATGACTTAAGAATGATAGATTTAACATTGAAATGACATAAGATTGATAGATTTAAACAATTTTATATATATATATGTTCATGTGTGTTTTTTGTTATGTTACGCTTCTTTCGATGGTTACTTTCTATGAAGCAGAATATTTAAAATATTGTCAAAACTAAAACATAAATACAAATATATATATATAAATAACAATAGTGATAATGTAAATAAATAAATGTATAAATAGATAAATAAATAAATAAATAAATAAACATAAGAACAATACGGATAAATTTCCTCAAGAATTTTTGAGTCACCTTTAAGATATTTTCTAACTTAAATGGCTCCCGGCAATTTTTTAAAGTCTTCAACGAAAGCTAAGATTTTTATTTGTTTTAAAAATATGACTTTTTGAAAAATATATTTTTCACTTATTTCTCTCTATCTCCCCCACCCTTTCTTTCTCTCTCTCTCTGTCTCTGTCTCTCGCTTTCTCTCTCTTTCGCTCTCTCACTATCCGTCTCTATCTTTTCTCCCTGTCTCTCTCTCTCTCTCTCTCTCTCTCTCTCTCTCTCTCTC
>NW_026314477.1:0-286 GCF_001194135.2 Octopus bimaculoides | reverse complement strand
ATATGTATATACCTGTGTGTATATGAATATATATGTATATACCTGTGTGTGTGTACGAATATATGTATACACCTGTGTGTGAGTACGATTATATATGGATATACCTGTGTGTATGTGTACGAATATGCATGTATACACCTGTGTATGTGTACGAATATGCATGTATACACCTGTGTGTGCGTATGAATATATATGTATGTACCTCTGTGTGTGTGTATGAATATATATGCACATGTGTGCACCTTCGAGTGCTCTATGCGTGTGTGCGTATGTACCTTTACGTGTG
>NW_026314476.1:1335-1875 GCF_001194135.2 Octopus bimaculoides | reverse complement strand
ATATGTATATATACATGTGTATATATATGTGTGTGTGTGGGTGTTTGTGTGTGTGTGCGTGCGTGATGTAGCTATGTGCGTATATTACGGGCTAGAAAAACCAATTTGGCGTAGTTAATTAATCCCTCAGTCATCCAACCATGTCTGAATTATGTTACCAAAAAATATTATAAACCTCCCCGCCACCACGTCTGCACGCGTGTGTGTGAGGGTTCATCTATCTATCTATCTATCTATCTATCTATCTATCTATCTATCTATCTATCTATCTATCCATACATACATACATACATCCATACATACATACATCCATACATACATATATACGCGTATGTGTATGAGGGTGTGTGTGGTGTGTACGTATGAATTTATGCCTGTAACACAGACATATGTACATGTAATACACATATGTATACACACGCACATGCACACATAAAAAATACCCCAGTATACATACGTAAATATACAATTATACATTTTCATGTAATGAAATACACCAACAAGCGTAAGTACGTTCACGAATGTGTATGTATGTATGTA
>NW_026314476.1:0-337 GCF_001194135.2 Octopus bimaculoides | reverse complement strand
ATCTATCTATCTATCTATCTATCTATCTATCTATCTATCTATCTATATATATATATATATATATGTATACACACACACACACACACACACACACACACACACACACACATATAGATCTTAGTGTGTATTCATGGTCATTCATTGTTGTCGATACAGCTATATTCAAATCTGAATACACTGAAATCCACAAGGGTATACATTTCAAGACTTAAAACTGATCTTTTTGAGATTCAGAAACTTTTGCTAAGAAAAAAAATGTTCCAGCAACTAAGTTCTATGTAATACTAGTTGAATACACACAGACGCACACATACATACATACATACATACATACATA
>NW_026314475.1:0-248 GCF_001194135.2 Octopus bimaculoides | reverse complement strand
TCGCTGTCTACTTTTTTCTCGAATTAATTTATTTATGTATATATATTTTTTCTCCAAATGTTGTTATTGCTATGATCGTGAATATCACCATCATCATCATCATCATCATCACCATCATCATCATCGTCAGGATCGTAATTTTCCTATTCATTCTTACCTTTGAGAATGTATACATATTTCCATATTCAAATTCACATTTTATCATCATCATTATTATTATCATCATCATCATCATTATTATTATTATT
>NW_026314474.1:0-247 GCF_001194135.2 Octopus bimaculoides | reverse complement strand
CTGCCTCCTTCAATGTGCCTTTCAGGCTTCTTTCAGTTTCCATTGACCAAATCACAAGGCTTTGATTGGTCCAGGGCTATAGTAGAGGACATTTTCTCAAGTTACCATGCAGTGAGACTGAACCTGGAACCATCTAGTTGGAAAGCAAACTTCTAACCACACAGTTACGTTTGCACTTATAAATGCACGCGCGCGCGCATGCATGATAAAGTTAAATTTATGATCTTTCTGTTATATTTAAGTTTAA
>NW_026314473.1:0-320 GCF_001194135.2 Octopus bimaculoides | reverse complement strand
ACACATAGTCCCCAGTTGGTAACATTGATTTCAAGGCCTTCCCAGAAGAGAGACTAGTTATTCTAAGACGTTTATCGATTGTAAATTTTGTCTGCAATTTGGAAATTATATTCTATGCATAACGGCCATAACTCCCATGAAAATTCATATATTTTTGATGTTGATGAAATTTTAACCCGAAAATAACAGATGAGCACTGTTTGTAGCTGGTCTTCTCTTGGAAGAGCCCCGCTTCTCACATGGACAACTGGATGTTGGCTGCTCAAGGGTTGGCAGCAAAAAAAAACCTATTTGCATATGCTCCACAAGGGAAAACAAGG
>NW_026314472.1:1258-1818 GCF_001194135.2 Octopus bimaculoides | reverse complement strand
GAGGAGGAGGAGGAGGAGGATTAGATCAACGTAGTATTTACAATACGTCCGTAATGTTAAGGAAAATGAGAGAGGCTTGAAAGAGGTGTAATTAGTATAGCGAAATATAATTATTTCCACGGCCATAAACAGCAGAGGCAGAAAGCAATAACTGCGATACTAACAGAGGCCGCACTTTTAGCCAAACCAATCTAAACGATAAAGCCATAAACACATGAGGAAATAATTCGCGATTTATCTATTAATGCATTGATTGACTGGGCAGTACATAGGTCACAGATAATTGTATGTATTATGTATATGTATATCGAAATGTATCTATGTATGTATTTATGATTGTATGTATGTATCTATCTATCTAACTACAAGATTGTAATTTGTTGTTAAATGCTCGAAATACGAGACTAGAAAAACAGCCAACAGCGTTCTTTGTGTTATTTTTTTCCATTTCTGTCTTTGGTTGTTCGAAATAATAGTTCATGTTTCATGTACTCGTGCTTCGTACTTTTTTTGTTTCGTGACATCCTGTACCCACATATGCATATATATATATATATATA
>NW_026314472.1:0-341 GCF_001194135.2 Octopus bimaculoides | reverse complement strand
CCCCTTCTCCCCTTCCTTAGAAATTTCCAGAAAGTAATTCCCCCACCCCCACCTCCACCCCACAGAAATTCTTCCCCTCCTCTGAATTTTCCAGGAAGTAATTCAACTCCCCTTCCTCGGAACTTTCCAGGAAGTAATTTGCACACCCTCACGTTCCAATCTATGCAGCCGTCTCCACATGTGTGCCATTTTTCAGGCGAATCCACCCAGCCGTTTGGCCGTGAATTTCGAGACAAGAAAGAATACAACGGTCGCCCATGTTCAATTTCTATTATATACGTATATATATATATATCTCCCCTCCCCCACCTCCTGCTCCGACTCCTACTTCTTTGTACGTC
>NW_026314471.1:0-309 GCF_001194135.2 Octopus bimaculoides | reverse complement strand
TATTCACATCATTTTGAATTGATCATGGTTTATCTTGTAGCTTTGCATATTTCATGAGATGTTTGTTTATTTTTAGAATGAGATTGTAGGGTAGGTGTGAAATGTCAGATCTGGCTATCTTCAACATAAATCAGATGGAACATTCGGGCTGGATATAACTGCTTTAAATGCCAAAGAGTTAAGTAGCCACAGCTGGTCAGTTAAAATGGTTTTCACTTCTCAGTTGCTATACCTTATGTTCTGACAAAAAGTCATGCCTAGACTGCTAGTGTAGCCAGATGCTATTGTCAGGAATATGGCTAAAGTGAA
>NW_026314470.1:0-211 GCF_001194135.2 Octopus bimaculoides | reverse complement strand
TATGTATATGTGCAGATTTGTATGTTTTGCTTTATGTATGTATTCTCATAGGTATAGCTGCATATCTAGACATGCTATATATATTTAAATGTGTATATTTGTACATATGTATGAATGCATGTATGTATGTATGTATGCATGTACATTCCTATCTGTGTGTTTGTGTGTATACAATTCTGTACATGCATGTCTGTATATGTATGTACATGTA
>NW_026314469.1:0-503 GCF_001194135.2 Octopus bimaculoides | reverse complement strand
TTTGATATACGTGTTTGCATGCACGTAGGATAACATCCCAATTGAGTCCATCCTAATGTTTTGAAAGCCAATTCTTTCTCGACAAACTACAAGAATACAAATTTTTATCAGATTTTTTGTTTTTTGCACATTGTTTCCGTTTACCGAAGCATGAGGAAATATAAAGCATCATGACCTGTGTTATTATACGAAGTAATGGGGTATATATTCTATAAAAATATATGTACACAACGTTTCTTTATTTCATTTCGTTTATACTTTGTGATGGGTCATCTTATTTGGTTTATTAGATGTAACCTAATGTCTATGTGTGAGTATGCGTGTATGTATTTATGAGGCATGCATAAACGTGTGTACGATTTGTGTATCTATGTGTATGTATACTTATATGTCTATCCTTATGTATTTAACTATCTATCAATCTATCTGTCTGTCTGCCTGTCTGCTTATCTATCTATCTATCTATCTATCAGTTTATCTATCTATCGATATATATATATATA
>NW_026314468.1:0-841 GCF_001194135.2 Octopus bimaculoides | reverse complement strand
TTGGGTTCAGCATATTATCCTCCATTTTCTAATTGTTACACATATATATACATATATATATTCTTTTATTCTTTTATTTGTGTCAGTCATTTGACTGCGGCCATGGTGGAGCACCGCCATTAGTCGAACAAATCGACCCCAGGACTTATCCCTTGTGAGTCTAGTACTTATTCTATCGGTCTCTTTTGTCGAGCCGCTAATTTGCGGGGACGCAAGCACACCAACATCGGTTGTCAAGTGATGATGATGGGGACAAACAGAGACACATACACAAATATATGTATATATGTATATATACATATATATATATATGACGGGCTATTTTCAGTTTCCGTCTACCAAATCCACTAGCAATGCTTTGGTCGGCCTGAGGCCATAGTGGAAGGAACTTGCCCAAGCTGCCACGCTATGGGACTGAAACTGGAACCATGTGGTTGGGAAAAAAAGTTGATCAAAAGGATAGATAGATAGATAGATAGATAGATAGATAGATAGATAGATAGATAGACAGATAGACAGATGGTTAGATATTCAATTAACATGCATCATTTGTGTATGCGTTTTATGCTTAGGTCAAATTACTTGTGTGAATATAAAAAGTTGGATATGTCCAATTGGAATAAAACGTTTGAGTGTATGCATAATATACATTGTATGGCTCTCTCTTTCTCTCTCTACGTCTACCTACATACATACCCAAACGCACACACACACACACACGCT
The DNA here is from genome assembly GCF_001194135.2 of Octopus bimaculoides. NCBI lineage: Eukaryota > Metazoa > Mollusca > Cephalopoda > Octopoda > Octopodidae > Octopus > Octopus bimaculoides. The sequence continues at coordinate 118 of NW_026314468.1, read as the reverse complement.
TCTCCCACACCCCACGGACACACACATGCGTTAAGTTGCTATCTATGACTATGTACCTATATACGTGTATGTGTCTTTGTACGCATGAATGTGTATATATATATATATATATATATAT
>NW_026314467.1:0-342 GCF_001194135.2 Octopus bimaculoides | reverse complement strand
AAAAGAGACTGATAGAATAAGTACTAGGCTTAGAAAGAATAAGTCTTGGGGTTGATTTCGTCAACTAAAAGTGGTCATTTATTAATTTCTAAAGGTAGGGTCATTTATTAATTTCTGTGAAACCACAACATTAACGAGCATCTATAAATGGCCACCACTAATAATTCTGATATTACTGAAATGAAGTGATGGTAAGATAGATATAGGGCATTTATAAATAAGAATGGACTTGGGTTAGGGTAAGCTTTCTTTCCAAATCATTTTGACAGGCATAATTTGTACAACCATTCTACTTTTGAACATATTTTTATCATTGCTGGTTTTATTATTATTCTTATTATT
>NW_026314466.1:0-421 GCF_001194135.2 Octopus bimaculoides | reverse complement strand
GGCGCTGGACGGAGGGACCGGTTAAGTTGCTGGGAGTCTGGTTTGGACCAAGCCTCCAGATAGAGAAGAACTGGACAGAGGTATTGAGGAGGGTGGCTGCAGTAGTGAAGACCTGGTCTTGGCGGTGGCTATCCCTGAAAGGGAGGGCGGAGATGGCCAATGTGTTTATCGCATCGGTCATTACCTACCGCCTAACCGTCGTGCCTTGTCCGTATTCGTGGTTGATCAGGTTGGAGAGACAGCTCTTTCGCTTTTTGTGGAAGTGCAGGTCGCCACTTGTGAAACGCTCTGTCTGCTGTCAGAAGCCTTTAAAGGGAGGTTTATGGATGCCTTGGTTAATGATGCGCAGGCATGCGTTGAGATTGAGGCAGCTCTGGATTCTCCTGGATAGTGAACGGGTGTGGTCTCCGCTGGCCAGACA
>NW_026314465.1:0-342 GCF_001194135.2 Octopus bimaculoides | reverse complement strand
TATATATATATATATATATATATATATTATTTATATTATTATACTATTGAATGCCACGCATCCTCTTCCAAGTGAGTTTTATCTTAATAATTCTGATGCACACTTTATACAATCTTTTTACTCTTTCTCTCTCTTATTCTTTTACCTCCACCTATCACTCTCTCTCCCTCACTCCTCCTCCCTTGCTCACGTGACCATTGGCCATCTTTCTTTCTTTCTCTTCATTGTACGTAGAACAAAGAAGACGTGTTCTTGTTTGTCTCCTGTCCTAGCTTGATTTACGCGTTCGCTCCCACAACCTCGTTTAGGCTTAGCAGCCCTTCCTGTTTGTTTTCACTGTCA
>NW_026314464.1:0-336 GCF_001194135.2 Octopus bimaculoides | reverse complement strand
CATATCACAGTGATAATGTGTTTTTCATTTCTATGAATAAGTTTATGTTCCGTTGTGTCACTACATTGAAAGGATAATTTAATACATTGTTTCTTTCATCCACGATCTTACTCGATATCTAAAACAGCAGATGGAAATTGTCAACTCCTTTGTAAATTTATGGAACTTTAATTAACCAGGAAAGCGATCACCTCCTCTACATTCCAGAGAAAGAAAAATATTCTGCTGTTCTTTGTTATAGACTGTATTTATATAAAGAGGTAGACTTATTTATGAATGCTCCTTATAAATATATCGTCTTGTTTTAGTTGATGTAAGTTGATGAGAATATCAAAG
>NW_026314463.1:0-535 GCF_001194135.2 Octopus bimaculoides | reverse complement strand
ATAATAATAATAATAATAATAATAATAATAATAATAATAATAAATTATATTTAAAAATTCCACAGAAGTTTGCAAGGTGGATAGTAGTAAATCCTTAATGAAAACAAGTGGTAATGTTTATCGAGAATGTGCTGATCCCAGGGGTGCCTCACGATTCATGTTAGACGCTTTGATATGGTACATTTGAGGGATACTAAAATAGGGCAGTTTAGAAGGAAATCTGACAGCTAAGAGAGAAAAAAATATGGGTGGAAGGCATATGATGCCAATTTATGAAGGAAGTTATATTAAACTTTTTTTCAAACGATTTACTCCTATCAAAGATTACAAATCTATAGCAATTTTCTTTCTTTCTTTTCAGTTTCCTTATTATTTTTATTGTTGTTGTTGTTGCTGATGTTGTCATTGCTGCTACTGCTGCTTATGTTCTCGTCGTCGTCGTCATTGTTGTTGTTGTTGTAGTTGCCGCGTTTTGCTGTTGATGTTTCATGAAAGCTTGATTGTTTGTGAATCTGTTTGTTTGCCATTTTGTTTT
>NW_026314462.1:0-239 GCF_001194135.2 Octopus bimaculoides | reverse complement strand
ATATATATATATATATATATATATATATATATATATATGAATGTGTGAGGCAGAAACCATCAAGTGTTCTTGTTATATTAAATAGCAAATTTCATTTCATATAGAATTGTTGATGTACATCATTTCGTTCAACATTAGCTCAGTTATTTACATATAGATAACTATACATACTCATACATACACATACGCACACGCACGCTCACAAACACACATACATATATATATATATATATATATAT
>NW_026314461.1:0-917 GCF_001194135.2 Octopus bimaculoides | reverse complement strand
TAATTTTGAAATATCTATAAAACCGTCAAAAGCTTGTTTATTTTTTATGTATTTTGATTTATATGTTTTGATAAAATTGCTGTCTTCTTTTCAGATATCATCAGAAAATTGTTGTTGGCACTCCGTCGCTTACGACGTCGAGGGTTCCAGTTGATCCGATCAATGGAACAGCCTGCTCGTGAAATTAACGTGTAAGTGGCTGAGCACTTCACTGACACATGTACACGTAACGTAGTTCTCGGTGATATTCAGCATGAGACAGTGTGACAACGCTGACCATTTGAATTTCAGGCACAACAGAAACAGGAAGTTAGAGTGAGAGAAATTTGTGGTGAAGGAGTACAGCAGCGTTCGCCATCATCGTAGAGCTTTAGGTGTTTTCGTTCAATAAACACTCACAACACCCGGTCTGGAAATCGAATCCGTGATCCTATGACCGCAAGTACCCTACCCTAACCACACGGCCATTGCGCCTCCACTCATAGTAACTACAGAGTTCCTAAATATATAATCAATACACTTAACTACCAACAATTTAGTCCAGTTCATTGTAAACTAATACGAGGTGGAGTCCATTTTTTCTATGACGGATGGGAATCTCTGGTACATTTAACAATTGCAAGTTTTTTTTTCCTAACATCTTGGTTTAACGACCATACCCGTATTCCTTGCAGATCTTATGTTTGAGATATGCATTACTGTTAGCATATTTAAATTAACATATATTTTAATGAAAAGCGATTAATTTTGTAGTTTATTCGGACGTAATATAAATGAAATTCGAATCATGTAATTTAATATAGTTTTGAATCATTAATTTAGAAGGATTGCAGTTAAATTGATGGCTTCTAAATTTTAATTATTGTATTTCCATGAAGCATCTTAAATTTTGTAATCTCATGTGTAACATCAAACAT
>NW_026314460.1:6120-6487 GCF_001194135.2 Octopus bimaculoides | reverse complement strand
CGAGCAAATCAACCCCAGGACTTATACTTTGTAAGCCTAGTACTTATTCTGTCGGTCCATTTTGCCGAACCGCTAGCTAACGGGGATGTAAACACACCAGCATCGGTTGTCACGCGATGTTGGGAGTAGGGGGAACAAACAGACACACAAACATATGCACATACATACATATATATATATATACATATATACGACGGGATTCCTTCAGTTTCCGTCTACCAAATCCACTCACAAGGCTTTGGTCGGCCCGAGGCTATAGTAGAAGACACCTGCCCAAGATGCCACGCAGTGGGACTGAACTCGGAACCTGTAGCTGGTAAGCTAGCTACTTACCCCACACCCACTCCGCGCCTACAGCCTCTCCTGC
>NW_026314460.1:3393-5581 GCF_001194135.2 Octopus bimaculoides | reverse complement strand
GGGGATGTAAACACACCAGCATCGGTTGTCACGCGATGTTGGGAGTAGGGGGAACAAACAGACACACAAACATATGCACATACATACATATATATATATATACATATATATATTAATATATATATATCATATAATATAATAATATAATATATAACAATATACAATATATTAAATATACATTAATAATATATATTATATATATATTCATGTATTCGCATGCAACTTTCTGCTTTTCCTCTTCTGTATCTCTTCCTCTCTTCCTCTTTCTCTCTCCTCCCTCTCTTTCTCTCTCTCTCTAATAAAACCCTAGTATTAAATGAGAAAAAGACCGTTAAATACAGATATATCTGTATTTAACCAAGTATAAACCATATTTTCCTTTTTTCCTAATCCGCCGACAAAGGGCAAATGTCCGAATTGTTATCTTCTTACAAATATACCTCACAGTTCTCTCATAGTAACTATTTTTTGCAAATACTAACTTTCTCTAGTTTCTGCATTTTATCACTATGGCTTGCAAATTCCTAATTTCTAATATTATCACAGTATTGGACATTTCAGGGTCAAAATAAAAGAACATTTAATTACCTCAATAACTGACCCGCCTTTCTGTGCACGAGGTGTACCAGAAATATAACCAAACTCCTCTTAAGTAACACCCAATAGTCTTAGAAGAGGGCACTCTTAATAATCTGGTTATGGATTTCTTGTTTATTGGAAAAAAAAAAAAAACGTGGTGTGGTCACAGTTGCAATAATTTTGTCAATAGTTTTGATCAAACAGCACTAATTAAGGGGTTAAACAACAACAGCTGGAGAATGTTTCATCGACCCTTGGAGGATGAAATGCACTGTTAACCTTGGCTACATTTAAAATCAAAACAAAGTGCAGGATGTTACAGAATACAGTAAGTCATTTTGCTTGATACGCGAAGCGTTTGTTACTTATTCTATTTAAGAAAAAAGAACGACGACCGCGACAACGATGACGATGCTGAGAATAATAACAAGAATAATTCTTTCAAATTTATTTGGTACAAGATCAGCAAGGTTTTAGGGAAGGAGGTTACTCGATACCATGCCCTCCAGTACTTGATCGACCCCAGCGAGATGAAGAGCAAAGTTGAACTCAGAATGTAGTAGTAGTGGCGGTGGTAGTTGCAGGAATAATAATAATAATAATGGTAATAATTTCAACTCTAGGCACAAGGCCTTGAAATTTTGTTAGGGGAAGGGGGCTAGTCGATTACCTGACCCCAGTGCGTAACTGGTATTTATTTAACTGACCCCGAAAGGATGAAAGGCAAAGTCGTCCTCGGCAGAATTTGAACGCAGAACGTAGCGGTAGACGAAATACCGCTAACCAATTTCCCCAGCGTGCTAACGATTATTATTATTAAGTTCACCACCTTGATAATAATAATGATAATAATAATAATAATAATAATAATAATAATAATAATAATAATAATAATAATAATAATAATAATAATAATGGCTTCAAATTTTAGCCACAAGGCCTGAAATTTTGGTGGAGGAGACTAGTCGATTACAACGATCCCAGTGCGTAACTGGTACCTAATTTATCGACCCCCAAAAGGATAAAAGGCAAAGTCGATCTCAGAACGCAAAGACGGACAAAATGCCGCTAAGCATTTCGTCCCGCGTGCTAACGATTCTATCAGCTCGCTGCCTTAATAAAATAATAATAATAATAATAATAATAATAATAATATCCCTGATTCTTGGGCAATAAAATAAGAACCAGTTAACTACCGGAGTAGCTTGAGTCATAATCTTTCTTCAAAGCCTTGTAGCGTTGTGTCTATGAGAGAAACATTTTCTATTATTTTTGCCTTATATCCTTTAGGGGCTCGATAAAATAAGTACCAGTTGAGCACTGGAGTTGATATAATCGACTTAGCCGCTTCTCTAAAGTGCTTGTCCTTATGCCAAAATTTGAATGCATTATTATTATTATTATTGAGTGAGAGAATAGTGCCAATGAAATAAGATACCAGTCAAATACTGGGGTCGATTGTATCGACTAGCTCCAACCCACGCATGATTGCAAGCCTTGTGGTCTATATTAGAACCAAATATTGTCGACGACGTCGACATCATCATCATTGAGAATGATGATGACGTCAACGACATCTAGTTCTCTCTCTCTCTCTCTCTCTCTCTCT
>NW_026314460.1:1015-3078 GCF_001194135.2 Octopus bimaculoides | reverse complement strand
TATATATATAAACTTATGTATATATATACGCAAATACATTTGTGTGTATGTGTGTATATATATATATATATATATATATATATATACACACACATATATATGCATATGTATATGTATGTATCTATCTCTTTCTATATATATATATATATATATATATATATACAGAGAGAGAGGGGGTGAGAGAGAGGTAGATAGATAGATATACATGTTCACATATATGTATATGTGTGTGTGTGTGTGTGTGTGTGTGTTTCGTGATAAGGCTACTTGTATTCCACTTTGGCAGCCCTTCGACGCACAACTACACCTATCATTTATAGGTATAAAATAGCTAACATACACATACATATCACACACACAGATACACACTCACACACACACACACACACACACATATATATATATATATATATAAACAGACGTACATACATAGTTACATACATACATACATACACGCACATACATATGTATGTACATATATTCACATTTCTCTAGCTATTGCCGTTGGTAATATATTTATATACGTAATATGATGTAAATACGTATATGTGTGTATAATGTACATATGTATTTATATATACATTTATGCCTAAAATCACACACGCACGCACACACACACACACACACACACACACACACACATATATATATATATATAAAGAGCAATAACTCATAGAGTAGTGGACTATATTGCCTTGTGGTATTTACTTAAATCCCTTTTTATTCTAGCACTAAAATAATCATGATTTCTAAAACGGGCCGTAAATTTCAAGCAATTTATCGGCTGGCCTTCCTAGCAGGGATCATGTTGATGGTGGTGGTGGGGTAAATGGTACTGGTGGTGGTGGTAATGGTGGTGGTGGTGGTGGTGGTATTTGTGAAAGGAATTGTCAAATCTATTTCCCCGATTACTCGACTGGTACTTAAATGCATTGAAACTATTAAGAATTCCTAGCAAAAGCCATCATCATCATCATCAATGACATCATCATCATCATCATTATCATTATTACTATTGCTCTTTCTTTCTTTCTTTCTTTCTTTCTTTCATTCATTCTTTCTTTCTTTCTTTCTTTCTTTCTTTCTTTCTTTCTTTCTTTCTTTCTTTCTTAGACTGCAATGAATAAAATTGCAATCCAGTACTCCACCGGTACATAAATGCAATGAAACTATTAATTTCTAACGAAAAATACAATTCCATTATTATTATTATTATTATTATTATTATTATTATTATTATTATTATTATTATTTTCTTTGCAATCCAGTACTTGACTGGTACTTAATTTTTATTGACCTCGGAAGGATGAAAATCCAAAATCGATATCACATTGAAGGATTATAGGTCGATTTAATCGACTGCTTCCTTACACAAAGTATGTGGCCTTGTGCCAATTTCACAAGCCATTATTTCTTCGTTCCTAGGCGTTTATCCCGCTCTGAGCCGCAGGGGCTTCTCGTTTCGTTGATGTAACGATAGCATACTCTAAAATGATGCGTCATTTCACCTGTCTTTTGGAAACTCAACAACAAACAGCGAGGAAATGTGGCAACGCAGCCGGTTCTGAGATGCTTAAGAGAGAGAAAGAAAGTGGGAGCATTTGTGTGTGTGCGTGTGTGTGTGTGTGAAAGAGAGAGCGAAAGAGAGCGAGAGAGAGAGAGAGAGAGAGAGAGAGAGGTATAAGAGGAGAAGAATCGATCCCAATTATTTACATTGTACTTGCTTTTCTTTCCCCGGAGGGATGAATGGCGATTTGAACTCTAAAAGCAAAGCAGTCGGAGCAATTACTGTAAGGGAATTGCTGAACGCTCTAACGATTCGGCCAATTGACCTCATGTTCTTTAACACAGATTGATCCTCATAAATTATTCCTTCATAATTATCATCCCCTAATGTATCAGTCTCTGCGCCCACTCCCATCTCCCTCTTTCTATTTGAATATATAGGTATATATATAGAGAGAAATATAGATATATGTATATACGTATATTTATATTAATACATATATCTGTTTGTGTGTGTATACGTATATATGTTTGTGTGTATACATAAGTATATATAT
>NW_026314458.1:0-293 GCF_001194135.2 Octopus bimaculoides | reverse complement strand
CATCATCATCATCATCATCATCATCATCATCTCTATGCTGTTGATATTGATGTTGTTCTTGTAACTATTACGAGTGTTATTATTATTAATATCACTATTATTTAATCGCCGTCTTTATCATCACCAATATCCTCATCACCATCATCTTTATTATTATCATTAATATTATTAATATTAATATTATTACCATTTCATTATTGTTTTATTATTATTATTGTTATTATTTTCATTATTATCATCATAATTAGTATTACTATCATCATCATCATCATCATCATCATCATCATCATCAT
>NW_026314457.1:0-416 GCF_001194135.2 Octopus bimaculoides | reverse complement strand
TTTCATAAAGTCGCATGACTGAGCAGTCTTCGATGCATTTTGCAATGACGGAATAGCAAATTCACTAGTGTTCGCTTCAACCAATGAAATCATGTGTTCGCGCGCACACACACACAGCCACACACGCTTACACGCACGCACGGGCGCGCGCGCGCAACCTGGAAATGTTTTTCTCTTATTCAGTTAGTCTATATACTATATTAAGTTATAAAGCTGTGAATGCAGTTTGTTGCGAATTCCTATAGATTTATTGCTAGAAAATGTATTCCTAATATATCTGGATAGATAATTACATATATTATATACCTGCGTGAGTAAATGTACACATACAGACAGACTAATACACACACACACACGCATGCATATACATATATTTATACACACACGCGCATATATATATATATACACATACCTAT
>NW_026314456.1:0-388 GCF_001194135.2 Octopus bimaculoides | reverse complement strand
CACTGCCAGATATTTTGAGCATCTCTGCAGTGATTCCTGATGGGCTGGGGCTTTCCTGTCTTCATACTCCTAATTGTTTTAACTACCAAGGTACTGTCAACTTGGATAGCTGGTCCCTCTGTGGGGTCGATATTCGGCAGACTCTCTTTCTCCCATTCATTCTCTTTATTGAGCAACCTTTCATAGTGACGTCTCCAAACATATATTTTATATATATATATATATATATATGTATGTATGTATGTATATATATATATATATGTATGCATGTATATATGTGTGTATATATATATATATGTATGCATGTATGTATGTATGTGTATATATGTTTGTATGCATTAGAAAGTTAAAGAAGTGATTTTTAAATTCTCAAACGCAGGATAATGAT
>NW_026314455.1:0-499 GCF_001194135.2 Octopus bimaculoides | reverse complement strand
GGCCTTTTGGTAGTCCACCCAGGCCATACTGAGGCCTTTCTTCTTTCTGCCTCTGTCTTCAGTTATGGCTTTATTGATCAATAATTGATCTATTATTATTATTATTATTATTATTATTATTATTATTATTATTATTATTATTATTATTATTCAGTAGTATTATTTAGTATTATTCTTCAGTAGTTTTATTTTTATAATGTGCTTTCACTTCACTACCGAGCGCAGCTCTGTGTGCCTTGGGTATGTGCTGTGGTTTGCTGTGATGCTCTTATGGTTACTGTATTGAAAGTGTTTTGCGTAGGATGTCTGCAGTGCCCAGTAGTGCAATTTTCTGTATGTTATATATATTTGTAAGTCCTGGTGTTTTTGTTATGTATTTGTTTGAATATTTTTTATTATACCTAAGGCGCCTACTATGATAGGAATTGTTTCTGTTTTTGGATTCCACATCGAGTTACCTCTATTTCCAGGTCTTTGTATTTTGAAAGTTTTTCCGTTT
>NW_026314454.1:0-278 GCF_001194135.2 Octopus bimaculoides | reverse complement strand
TGTGTGTGTGTGCACTTTTATTCTATTTCTTCATCAGTATCTGCATGATCATCATCATCTCCATCGTCATCTCTATCGTCACCACCATCATCATCACCGAATCGTTTATCTTCATCTTCGTGTTCTTTCTTTTTTAATAATCTCATTCCCACATTACTGCTCCACGGTGGGCCATATTCTCACGCATGTAGTATACTCTCATACGCGAACACTCATACGCTCATACGTACACAGATTAATGCATGTACTCACATCCAGCAAGTTACATTCATATATCA
>NW_026314453.1:0-518 GCF_001194135.2 Octopus bimaculoides | reverse complement strand
GTGTGTGTGTGTGTGTGTGTGTGTGTGTGTGTGTATACATGTGTGTATATCTACGCACATACATATACAGGGTGTGGTGAATAAACTGTTGTCTAAATTATGCAAAAATAAAAATAACACTCACATCCCATTTCAACAGATATATTTACCAAAATTACATTAAAATATCTTCAAATACTAAAGAGTAAATTTATTCAATAAAATCACTTCAACCACAGCCTCTAGACGACTTCAGAATCTCCTGCAACTCCTCTGGATGATCTCCTTGTTTAAGTTGATGAATGCTGCCATAATCCTTGCCTTGAGTTCATCCTCGGTGTTACAAGGAGTTTTGTTGGTCCCTTGCTAAACTGCACCCCACACATAATAATTAAGGGGGTTGCAGTCTGAGGGAGTTAGGTGGTCAGAATTTAGGGGTGATATGGTTGCAGAAATTATCTGACAGCCATGGCTGGGTTCGCCTGCTTATGTGGCATGGTGCAGAATCCTGTTGCCAGACATAGGTTCTTCCAGCAGCC
>NW_026314452.1:0-265 GCF_001194135.2 Octopus bimaculoides | reverse complement strand
TAGTAGTGATGGTTGTCGTGGTAGAGGTGGTAGTTATGGTGAAAGCGGTGATGGTGGTAGTGGTTGTGATGGTGGTGGTGGTAGTTGCGGTGATAGTAGTGATGGTTGTAGCAGTGGTAATGGTAGCGGTGGTGATGGTAGTTGTGGTGGTAGTGGTGGCGATTGTCGTGGTAGTGGTAGTGGTGATAGCAGTGGTGATAGCTGTAGTGTTGTTGGTGGTGGTGGTGGTGGTGGTAGTGGTGATGGTAGTAGTTGCTGTGGTGAT
>NW_026314451.1:0-211 GCF_001194135.2 Octopus bimaculoides | reverse complement strand
AGTTATCTATGACGTCCCCCTTGTTTGGATCTTTCTTCAGCAGCGTCACGACTCCTCGGCTCACAAAACCGGGAATACTCCCGTTTTGCTGCCAGTTGCAGTACACCGTCACCAAGAGGTCTCCAAACAAGTCTGGCATACAGTTGTGAAGTTCGTAGGGAAGACCATCCAAACCCGGAGATTTTTCCCTCGAGCATCCCGCCATCGCGTC
>NW_026314450.1:0-672 GCF_001194135.2 Octopus bimaculoides | reverse complement strand
GTGGTGGTGGTGGTGGTAGTAGTGGTGTCGTAGATGGTGGTTATGGCGGTGTGATGGTGATTTTTCGCATTGCTTGTGATGCTGCTACTGCTGTTTTTGCTGTGGCTGTTGCATTTAACTGTACACTTCAATATCTCATGTTATTCTTCTTAATGCTGTTGTTTGCTGTAACAGCCATCATTGTTGTTGTTTTTTCTTTGCGTTGTTATTGTTGTTATTCTTCCTATCGTTTCTATTTATTTTCATTTTTTTTTTTATTTCTGCTTCTGTTGTTTTCGCTGTTTCTTTCTCTAAAAATTACTCATGTTGTTGTTGTTGTTGTTGCTATTGCGATTTACGCCTCTCGTTTTTGGTTGTTTTTCATTGTTTTTTTCGTTATTATTGATGTTGTTGTTGTTGTTAAGGTCGTCACTAATTTTGTTTGTTTCCCATTCCTAATGAATTTTTTTTCGGTTGTTTTAGTGTTTTTAGTTTTTTTTTTCTCACTTGCTTCAGTTATTTGACTGCGGCCATGCTGGAGCATCACCCCAAAGGGTTTTTAGACGAAGAAATTGACCCCAGGACTTCTTCTTTATAAGCCTGGTACTTATTCTAGCGGTGTCTTATGTCGAACTCAAGAGGGGGAAACTGGCATATATATATATATATATATATATATATATATATATATAT
>NW_026314449.1:0-238 GCF_001194135.2 Octopus bimaculoides | reverse complement strand
TGCTGATGTGGCGACGGCGATGGTCATCGTTGGCTGGACGAAGCTGTTGATGTGTCGCTGGCTCGTTGGCTGATTGTTGCTGCTGCTGTCGTGTGGTACACGGAACAGTCTCTAAGAGAAACTGAACCGAGACGAATTTGGTGGGTATGAGTTGATCTATTTATAGCGTTCGGAGGGCTCCAAGACCTTAGTAGAAAAACACTATCACGTGACCTTATTAAGAGCTGTGATTGGTCAG
>NW_026314448.1:0-446 GCF_001194135.2 Octopus bimaculoides | reverse complement strand
TATTATTATTATTATTATTATTATTATTATTATTATCATTATTGCCTTTACACATCTTTTAACGCTGGAGGTGTACTACAGTGTCAGCTGTTCACTACCAGTGAACTAAGGTAACACTTTTTCCAGCACCTTCCGGAATATTCGAGCGGTTCGAAGCAGAACTGCTTTCTGCAAGTGCTCTACACTTATTGCAACCCCTATTTGTTCCATGTGCTTCTCGAGATTTTTACTCACCGTTCCCAGGGCTCTGACATTTATTGGTACTACTGCTACCTTTTTCATCAACCACAACTGCTTAACTTCCCAAGTTAGCCTGTCGTATCTCTCGAATTTTCTTTCTTCCTTATCGCATACATTGTTCTCTATGCTCCTGTTGTCATCTGGGCATGCTATGTCTATGATCTATTATTATTATTATTATTATTATTATTATTATTATTATTATT
>NW_026314447.1:0-357 GCF_001194135.2 Octopus bimaculoides | reverse complement strand
TTTTTTTACCTCGAATTCACCTAATACACAAGTAACCTAAACATCTCACAGGCACTGCCCACTTCAGTTTCTTCCATTCAGTCATTTTTATATTCATCGACTGCTTCACAAACTAAACTTATTCTTTAAACACAATACATTTGAAGATGGCAATGCGCTGTATGAAAGCAGATGATGTTAAAAACCAATATGTATTTTGATCTATTAAATGTTTCTTGTATTTCAATATTACTTCACATTCTTTTACCTAACTCTTTCTTGCAATAACTTTTATATTGCATTTTGAGACGATATTTCCGTAGTGTTGTTTTAAAACTATCTATCTATCTATCTATCTATCTATCTATCTATCTATCT
>NW_026314446.1:0-206 GCF_001194135.2 Octopus bimaculoides | reverse complement strand
TTTTTCTTTAGAACTTTCTGTTTTACATTACATTTTCCACCTGATTACTATCTCAGTTGTTTACAGATACTTAAACGCAAGATCAGTTTATATTGAAATATTTTATCTCCAGTATAGGGTTTACAGCTTCTGTCCATTATCATCTTCATCACCCTTTAATGTCTGTTTTCCATGCTGGCATGGGTTTGGTGATTTGACAGGAGCTG
>NW_026314445.1:0-513 GCF_001194135.2 Octopus bimaculoides | reverse complement strand
TTCAACACCAACCAACTTCAAAAGCATGTGATGCTGCAGAAATATCAATGCCTTTTGTTGTATGATGCTTTTATTTATTTTTTTTTTTACCAACCACTGAACATTAAAGGAACTTACACCAATGAACACAAACACACATATATGTATGTGTATGTATTTATGTATGTATGCATACATATACATGTATATATATATATATTTGCATATACATGTATACACACACATACACATACTTGCGTACATATAACCATCACCATTGTTTAACGATGGTATATACATATGTACATACATATGTATGTATATTTGTGCATGTATACATATATACATATATATATATTTGTGCATGTATACATACACACACACATATATATATATATATACATATATATATGCATGTATGTATGTATAGCTATGTATATATAATCATTGTTATGTGATGGTAATGATTATATATACACACATCTATATATATATGTATGTATGTATGTATATATATGTATATATATATATATA
>NW_026314444.1:0-505 GCF_001194135.2 Octopus bimaculoides | reverse complement strand
CTTACCAGTATTATCCGTTTTCTTCTAGCTGTTTATAAATAAATTACACCGTAATCCTAACCCTAACGTCAATCAAATCACGTGTGTTATTTATTTATAAACAGAGATGTACGGAGAATACTGGTAAGACGTTCAGTTACTTCCCTTGAATATTTTGAAAATTTTTTTTATCCCCCTAAACTTGAAGATTACCTATATATATATATAGGTATATATATATATATATATAGGTAATAGTAATCGTTTCTTATTAGGAAACAAATTAGATTTTTACAGGACTGCAAAGAAGAGTGCTCAAGTTAATTGAGACAGGGATAAAAAAATTATTAGTCACAGAATAAAAGTATTACATTTGGGTCAACGACTCAACATAAAACAGTCCCCTCAATAAACGGTCATATATAAGAAATACATCAAAGTCCACATAATACATAAGAAAATATATATAAGATATAAAATACAACATAAAACACACAATATAAAAATTTATATATATATATTTTTT
>NW_026314443.1:0-468 GCF_001194135.2 Octopus bimaculoides | reverse complement strand
TTATTATTATTATTATTATTATTATTATTACAATGGTGACTGCAGAAAAAGGAAAAAAAAGAAACAAAATAAAAATGAACATTATTGTATCTCTAAATGTGTTGATAGACTTAACTGTCATTAAAGCAAACTTATTATTAAATGAATGTCAACAGAGGAGTTGGCTGCAGGCGAAGAATTTTTATCTGCCATTATCATTCCTGATGTTAGTCTCTGGCTGGTTTGTATAGCAAAGGAGCAGTTTCGTTAGCTAATAAGCTTCGTTAAGACATTGATAGGCTGTGAGGTTATTTAGTAATTTAGTAACGACGACAACAACAACAGCAGCAAACAATGGATAACGTCTTGCTTTCATCTTTTGCAATCTTTCGCTCGCTTCAGTCGTTTGACTACGGCCATGCTGGAGCACCACCTTCAAAGGTTTAGTCGAACAAATTGATGCCCCAGCATTTTATTCTTTTTTTTTTT
>NW_026314442.1:0-432 GCF_001194135.2 Octopus bimaculoides | reverse complement strand
AAATACGTACGTACGTTCGTTTGTTAGTTCCTTCGTTCGTTCATACGTACAAACGTACCTTCCTGCGTTCGTTCGTTTGTTCGTCCGTTCATTCGTTCGTTCGTTCATTCGTACATACCTATGTATGTACGTACGTACGTTCGTTCGTTCATTCGTAAGTACGTACGTAAGTCCGCTTGTTCTTTCGTTCGTTCGATCTTTTGTTCGTTCGTGGCTTCTTTCATTCGTAGGTACATACGAACTTAGCTACGTATTTACGTACGTACGTACATTCGTACGTACGTACGTACGTACGTACTTAGGTACGTTCGTTTCCTCGTTCGTTCGTTCTTTCATTTGTACATACGTTCATACTTACGTTCATTCTTCTTTCATTCGTTCCTTCTTTTGTTTGTTCGATCTTTCGTTCATTGGTTCGTTCGTACGTACGTA
>NW_026314441.1:0-419 GCF_001194135.2 Octopus bimaculoides | reverse complement strand
GTAGTTTTATATAATATATATATATATATATATATATATATATATAATGAGAGAGATAGACGTACAGATATATAGATATATATTACACACACATGTGTGTAAATGCTCATATCTGTGCGTGTGTATATACACGCATATGTCTGTATGTATATGTGTCTACTCGTATATCCTACTCTGTCAATTACCATAGTCTACACCTCTCACCACCACCACAGCCAATGTAATATCGTTGATATGATACGACAGCGAGAACACATCCACCAAAGCATCTCATTGTCTCTCTCTGTGATTTACGGCACAATTTCAGTGTCACCATTCATTTTGGTGTACTCTTCCCGATCTCAGTTTCTCTCTCTCACTCTTTCTCTCGCTCATTCCCCTCTCTCTCTCTCTCTCTCTCTCTCTCTCTCTCTCTCTCT
>NW_026314440.1:0-221 GCF_001194135.2 Octopus bimaculoides | reverse complement strand
ATGTATGTATATATATATTTATGCATGTATATATATATTTATGCATGTATATATATTTATGTATATGTGTATATGTATGTATACATATATAGTTATGTATATGTATGTGTATATATTTATGTATATGTGTATATATATGTATATGGGTATATGTATGTATATATATATATATATATATACATATGTATGTCTGTATGTGTGTATATATGTGTGTATGTATG
>NW_026314439.1:1238-2393 GCF_001194135.2 Octopus bimaculoides | reverse complement strand
GTAAAAGAAAACACATGAGGGTCATTTAATTATGATTTTATTCAACGTATTCCCCTCTCAAGCCCTGTAAAAGAACTCGGAAGGTTGGGCTTAACAACCAGGCCTTCCGCGATACTCTCACAGCCAGGGATTTTTCGGCATTCCCCCGTGTGCGCGTGTGCGGGTAGTCTTTTTCTTGTTTCAGTCATTTGACTGCGGCCATGCTGGAGAACAAATCTCGACCCCAGGACTTATTCTCTGTAAGCCTAGTACTTTTTTTTATCGGTCTCTTTTTACCGAACCGCTAATTTACGCAGATGTAAACACACCAACATCGGTTGTCAAGTGATGGTGAGGGGACAAACAAACACACAAATACATACATACATACACACACACACACACACACACACACACACACAAACACACACATATATATATATACGACGGGTGTCTTTCAGTTTCCGTCTACCAAATCCGCTTTGGTCGTCACGAGGCTATAGTAGACGACACTTGCCGAAGGTGCCGAGGAGTGGGACTGAACCCGGAACCATGTGGTTAGGAAGCAAGCTTCTTACCACACAACCACTCTTGCACCTATAAGCCACACCTGCGCCAGTAAGCCACTCCTGCACCTATTACATCTGTTATAATGTCCGCCGTAGTAAGGTGCCTCCTTATCTCGATTTTATATTTAAGGCGAGAAATAATCCCCCTAAATCAAATTATGAATGAATTAACTATCATCAATGTGTAATATGTGGTGGGCCTGGATGGGTGGAGTTATTTCAGTGACAGACTTTCAAGATGCGAACTGACAGAGATAAATCTTCTAAATTTGAACCCAAACCAAATTGAATCAAAAAATTATGACTAGAACTAGAAGAATACCTAAAACACACAGTTGAATTAGAATTCTATAAACAGGAAAAAAAAAAAAAATTTTAATTTCACATGTTTATTTTCAAAACCTCCGCACGTGCGCGCGCGCGTGTGTGTATGTGTATGTGTCTATTTGCGTATGTGTGTTAGTGAGCGTATGCATATATTATTATTTAAAACAGTTTGATTCGGTTCCATACGACTTTAAGTTTCACGAACCTCTAACAGAAATCCGTCTCTTCATGCTTAGATAGTATGTATGTATGAATGTATGTGTGTATGTGTGTATGTATA
>NW_026314439.1:0-361 GCF_001194135.2 Octopus bimaculoides | reverse complement strand
TATATATATATATATATATATATATATATATATATACATATATATATATGTATGTATGCATGTATATAAGCATTTTAGCGTAACTTCAACAATATTCTTTTCTACTCTAGGCACAACGCCAGAAATTTGCGGGGAATAGGCCAGTCAATTATATCGACCTCGTACGCAACTGGTACTTAACTTATCGACCCCGAAAGGATGAAACGCAAAGTGGATCTCAGCGAAATTTGAACTCAGACGAAATACCGCTAAGCATTTCACTCGGTGTGCTAACGTTTCTTATCTATTTATTGCCCACAAGGGGTTATACACAGGAGGGACAAACAAGGACAGACAAACAGATTAAGTCGATTACATCGAC
>NW_026314438.1:0-425 GCF_001194135.2 Octopus bimaculoides | reverse complement strand
TTTTTTTTTTTTAAACTAGGTTTGATTCGTCCGACTAAAATTCTTCAGGTTGGTGCCCCAGCATGGCCGCAGTCCAATGCCTGAAACAACTGAAAGGCAAAAAGCAAATATGCTTTTATGAAAAGCATGAACGCCTCAACTTCTTACCTCTTAAAACTTTTTCTAAAATAACAGGCAGTTACATCATCGTTCCCTTTTTTCCTGATTTAGTCATTTGAGTGCGGCCATGCTGCCGCATCGCTTTGAAGAATTTTAGTCAAACAATTTTTTAAAGCTTAGTACTTATTTTATCCGTCCATTTTGCCGAACCGCAAAGTTACGAGTATGTAAACAGGCGCAGAAGTGGCTGTGTGGTGAGTAGCTTGCTTACCAACTACATGGTTCCAAGTTCAGTCCCACTGCGTGGCACCTTGGGCAAGTGTCTT
>NW_026314437.1:0-383 GCF_001194135.2 Octopus bimaculoides | reverse complement strand
ATGGCCGCAGTCAAATGACTGAAACATGTAAAAGAGTAAAAGATATATATATATATAAATTGTTATTAATCCAAATAAGTAGAGGAATAGAAGAAATGAAGTTGAAAATGCGGAGGATATTGTAGAATTAATAAGAATTTATATTTTAAAACAGGAATATACTTGACTGGTTTTACATTAGATTTTCAAGTGTTTTGTATAGGGAGTTGTATCTCAAATGGTCTAAGGTGGCTGTTGTTCACACACACACATATCGAAACGCGGAGTAGATGGAACAGGGACAACTGATGAAGGGAAATATTCTTTATGTTGCAGGTTTCGCTTCTCTGTTTTTTTTCGTTGCTCGAAAAAAAGTTCGTTTTCTGTCATCGTCTTTATGTTTT
>NW_026314436.1:0-619 GCF_001194135.2 Octopus bimaculoides | reverse complement strand
CAAACTAGAAAGAAAATTAGTGACAAAATACTACATTTTAGAATTTATCATAACCACACACAAATTACATAGAGAAGAGAGAACTCCAAGATGAGCAACTCTCAACAAATTAAAACTGTACAAAACTAAGTTTTTTCCCAATCCTATACGCTTGACTTGATAAAGCAACGCCTCTGTTACATTACTAACTGACACTGTTTTCTCACTACTTTGGACTAGACAAGCTCCTCTTGTACCATCTAACCTTTTAGTTCAGTGATAGAATCAAATGAATGAATAACCCATGCAATATTCATACTGCACCAAGTTATTCCAACAAATGCCACATCAAAGAATACCTAAGAACTAACGTCACGATGGGAACACTAGGACTGCTTATCATAGTATTCTACAACTGATATTGGCAATTGTATTACATACCTCTAACAGGTTAGGATGGGAATGTCATCTCAGTAACACCGACATCCATTTCTTCTTCATACATCAACTATTGAACTGATAACGGACATAACTCACCCTCCAAGCAAGAGGTGATAGTTTAACATCTTAATTACATCAAACAGAACAAGAGGATCTTTTTTAAAACGGGGGCCACATTTTTCATTAATGAAACACTTTG
>NW_026314435.1:0-218 GCF_001194135.2 Octopus bimaculoides | reverse complement strand
TATATATATATATATATACACATGTATATGTATATATATATATATGTATATACAAGCACACATTGTGCTGATATAGGTGTCTTCAAATATGTATACTGTACATATATTAATATTATTAAGCAGAAGTACAGGCATGGCTGTAGGGCTAAATAGCTTGACTTCCAATCACCTGGTTCCGAGTTCAGTCGTACTACTTGGCACCTTGCGCAAATATTCCT
>NW_026314434.1:1440-1791 GCF_001194135.2 Octopus bimaculoides | reverse complement strand
GGTGGTCGTGCGTGGGTGCATGCGCGTGTTTATGTAACGATTTTACTTATCTGTCCCCAGATATGATAACCAATCAGAAGACAGTTTGTCCGCAGCTATGTGTTAAAATGTTTGCTTCCCAACCACATGATTCCGGGTTCAGTCCCACTGTGTGACACCTTGAGCAAGTATCTTTTACTATTATCTTATTCCGACGAAAGCCTTGTGGGTAGATTTCGTAGACGGAAACTGAAAGAAGCTAGTTATATATACGTGTGTGTGTGTGTCTGTCTGTCTGTCTGTCTGTGTCTGTGTGTCTGTGTGTCTGTCTGTCTGCGTGTGTGTGCGTGTATGTATGTTTCTGTGTTTGTG
>NW_026314434.1:0-320 GCF_001194135.2 Octopus bimaculoides | reverse complement strand
ATATATATATATATATATATATATATATATATAAAATATAAAATATCAATATATATATAAAATATAACATATAAGCACGATAAAGGTTGATAGTGACTTCGAAGAGTCTGCTTGCTTGACGTCATTAATTTAAGGCTTCAAACGCCAAACCTACCCGCAGTCTGACCACGACATAACGGCATGTAAGCCGAAGCTTACCTATACATATGTGTGTGTATGTATGTATATATACTATATGTATATATGTGTAAATATATATAAGCATATGTGAGCGTGTGTGTGTTGTGTATATATATGTATATACACATATATATGTGTGT
>NW_026314433.1:0-915 GCF_001194135.2 Octopus bimaculoides | reverse complement strand
TATATATACAGATAGATAGATAGATAGATAGATATGTTTATATATGTATATGCATATGAATGTGTGTTGTGCGTGTGTGTATCGTGTGTGCGTATGTGTATGTAATTTTAGGAATTGCTTTTTAATCGATAGGTTTCTCAAAGTCAGCCTCGTTATATATTTCTTTGTGTGTCTCCGTTACTGATTGTCTCGTGTTATCAACTAAACCCTTCCGGCTATCTTCTCCGCCACAGCCACAACGTTCACCATCCCAACTATAACAACCACTGCAATCATCATCTCTACCACCACCAACACGAGTATCAAAACCACAGTCAAATTGAACTCACTTATAAAGTTATAATTCATATATAGAAAGATATGTCTAATACTGGTTTCAAATCTTTGGCACAAGGCCAGCAATTTTGGGATAGAGGAGAAGACGATTATATCGACCCCAGTGCTCAGCTGGTACTTATTTTATCGAATTCGAAAGGATGAAAAACAAAAGTCAACATCGGTGGAAATTGAACTCAGAACGTATTAAGGGACGAATTGCCGCTAAGCATCTTGCCCAGCATGCTAACGATTCTGCCAGCTCGCCGCCTCATGACTAGATATGATATTACGTTCACATTTTGGCACAAGGCCAGCAATTTCAGAGAAGGGAAGGTGTTAGTCGATTACATCGACTCCAGAGTACAACTGGTGCTTATTTTACCGAATCCGAAAGAATGAAATGCAAAGTCGACCTCAACGGAATTTGAGCTCGGAGTGTCAAGACGGATGACATACGGCTAAGTAGTTTGCACCGCGTGCAAACTATTCTACCAGCTCGCCGTTTTATGTCCAAGTATGATATCGATATATGTATTCTATGCGTGTGTGCGTGTGTGTGTGTGTATATGTACATACACACACACGCAATATATATAT
>NW_026314432.1:0-437 GCF_001194135.2 Octopus bimaculoides | reverse complement strand
CGCAGTGGGACTGAACCCGGATCCATGTGGTTGGGAAGCAAGCTTCTTACTACACAGCCTTATATATATATATAGCGAGGGTATGAGAGGTATTGATATCTAGAAGACCCAAAGAATGGCAGATAACGCTAAGTAAGTGCTATGGACAGACCAT
This sequence comes from Octopus bimaculoides, assembly GCF_001194135.2. NCBI lineage: Eukaryota > Metazoa > Mollusca > Cephalopoda > Octopoda > Octopodidae > Octopus > Octopus bimaculoides. The sequence continues at coordinate 283 of NW_026314432.1, read as the reverse complement.
ATTTAAACTCTTGGTTCGATATATTAAGAGCATTACTATACATAAATGCCTCACGCTAGGAGGGACTCTTAAAGTCAAAACCACCATAATATTATGGTAGTTTTGACTTTAAGAGTCCCTCCTAGCGTGAGACATTTATGTGTAGTAATGCCCTTAATATAAATAAATATATTTATAGGGAATAATTAATAAATCTTTCCCTTATGAGGTTTCTCACGCTAACTACTTGATACATTCTTATAAAGATTTTATCCTATATTTAAATTGTATATATATATATATA
>NW_026314431.1:0-1621 GCF_001194135.2 Octopus bimaculoides | reverse complement strand
CATTATTATTTAGTATTTTCTTCTTCCTTGTTTACGTTTTTTCATATTTATTTTAAGGTTATTATTGTTCAATTTTGTCACTTTTCTATTTCTTCATTATTTTTTGTTCTTGCCCTTGTTTCTTAGCTTTTTTTCTTCTTCCTCTCCTTTTCTTCTTATTCTCACTCTTGTATTGCCTTCATGTCATGTTATGCTTAATTCTTCATCTACTTAAGACCAATTTATTTTCCTTCAAATTCCTGCCAAATTTCTTCTCCTTCTTAAACACCCCCCGCCCCATTCCACCCCACCATATGAATTCCGTGTCTCCTTTCTAGATTAATTATTCTTCACGCTAAACATTCTCGTCTTTAATTATCCTTGAAAACAAAACAAAAGAATGAAACCGGTAAAACAAAAACACACAATAAAAATAATAAAACAGAAATCTCTCCCCCAGAACCCACCCCTACACACGTATACATACAATTATACACAAACATAGAAACATTAAAAATTTCAACAAAGACGCGAAACCAGAAAAACAACAAAATACTGGCCGCTTTTCAAACAGAAGATACTATGGTAACCACAAAGAATCTCTTCTGTCAAAGATATCTTCGTAAATAAAGATCAGAGAGATAAGAATACGGCAAAATCCGAACCCATATCTTTTAGACCCTTATAGGATTGTAAATGAAGGTCAAAAATAAAGACAAAAGAAAAAAAAAACAAGTGGGGAATTTTGAATAACAATAATTTTTAGTTTTGGCATATCGCCATATATTTTAGAAGTGTATCTTCGTTTAATTCGACCTTTCTTCTTGTTTAGTACACTTTTATCGACCCCGGAGAGATGAAAGTCAAACTCGATGTCTAAAGGATTTGATCGAAGAACGTATAGAGAGTTAATTAAAACGAAAAAACAACATTGTTTTGTATCTTACGGAACACTTTCTCTTCTACTGTCACACACAAAACAGCATAAACGGAGACAAAAGCTTTTTGCTTTCTATTTTTTTTTACTGAAAACAAAGAATAAGAATGACTTTTAGCTTATTGCTAATAAATCAAACCAATATGTCAAATCTATTCTAAGAAGACGGACATTATTTGAAGCTAAAAATTAGAAACATCAATGCAAGGTATTGACACTGAAATCCAAGATTTGCAATGAAATGGAACAGCACCTACAAATAATAATAATAATAATAATAATAATGTCCTGATGCAGTACCAGGCAGTGGCTCTCATGGCTTCTGATCTTAATTGATTGGAAGTGTTATCATGTACATTGTTTTGTTTTGGTATAAAAAAGACGGGCTACAGCAAATATTCTGCTTAATACCACAGATTTGCTTGTCAGTTGTTTGACCTTAACCAGTTGAGCATGTCCCTTGGTGGCTGACGATATGTGCATCTCTGATCATGAGCAGAAGTAGTGGAGGAGTATCATAGCCATGTGTTGAGAGGAATTCTTTGGAAACATGGGTGTTTTGCTCAACATCCTTAAACAACCCATACTCAGGGACCTTTTGAGCAGGATGGGCTACTCCACCTCAAGAAAATTCTAACTGGGCCCCACATGCAAGGTCATGCGCTGCTTATCTTGATATGAGATCACCATGTCGTGCACATATGG
>NW_026314430.1:0-347 GCF_001194135.2 Octopus bimaculoides | reverse complement strand
TGGATGGATGGGTGGATGGGTGGATGGGTGGATGGGTGGATGGATGGATGATTTCCATTCACCGATTAGAAGTTGTTGATCCACCATAGTGGATCACAGCCATGAAGGATTTCGTCGAACAAATTGACTAAAGACTTATTTTTAAATCTAACACTAATTCTATTGGATTCTTCAACTAAGCGCTGAATTATGGGGACCTAAGCAAATTAACACCAGTTAACAAGCAGAATGTGGAAACAAATGCAAACACAAGGACTCATACACGCTCAATTTCCGCTCACTATGTTTGCTTACAAAGCATTGGTCGGCCTGAGGCTATAGTAGAAGACACTTGCCCAAGGTGCCAC
>NW_026314429.1:0-205 GCF_001194135.2 Octopus bimaculoides | reverse complement strand
TATATATATATATATATATATAGTGTAGAATGTCTTAATTATCCCATTGGTCTCTTGATCTCATCCTTTTTTTTATATATACACACGCTAATACACGACCCATGTTATATTCCCTATTCATGTTACAACCACATCTGGGGCAAAACTAGTCGGTGTACAGCACTTACTCGGTAGTACCTGTATCTTTAGGGTCTGGTTGACTCCA
>NW_026314428.1:0-267 GCF_001194135.2 Octopus bimaculoides | reverse complement strand
ATATATATATGTGTGTGTGTGTGTGTGTGTGTGTATGCGTATATGTGTGTATGTGTGTGTGCGTGTGTGTGTACATAAACACACGCTAATCTTATTTCGCGATTTCCATAAACGTTTCAATTTTATTTCTATTTATTTTTATCTCCCTCCATTTATTTGATTTCGCATTGTATGGTAACTCGTGGAACCAGTCGGCCGTATAATCTGAGTAAATGATATAACACCTATCTATCTATCTATCTATCTATCTATCTATCTATCTATCTA
>NW_026314427.1:0-411 GCF_001194135.2 Octopus bimaculoides | reverse complement strand
ACCCGTACATTTAAGTATTTTCGAAATTAGCGATTATAGGTGCCATGCTTGAACTTTGATGGTGGAAATTAATTTTGGTGTCGTATTTGTAGTAAACTTACCCTCTAGTATTAAATATGAAATCATGGGATATCATGTTATATGGTGAATTAAATTGCATTGCATATGTTATAAGCGATATGTTATGGTATGTGGTGTGCTATATGTAATTACTATCCCATGAAAACTCCTGCCTAGTTAGTCTGACTTCATCATGTTTTTGGTGATTAAACTATTTCTTCCTTTCTATGATGTTCTAACCTACTGATCATTTTCTGTATATTTGTAATGGTTTTTATGTAAGTCTCCTAATTATATAGCCCCTAGAAACTATAAAATCATATATGTAATAGTACCTGTAACATTGCAACT
>NW_026314425.1:1613-1905 GCF_001194135.2 Octopus bimaculoides | reverse complement strand
CAATGTTCGATTAAAGCATTGCTCATTACATATGCAATTTGTAATGGCTTGCTACTTAACACACAGTCACTCCTGCGCCTATTATTAACAATAACAGTAATAATAATAAGAGTAGATAACTATAGTAACAACAATGACATCAACATACACTAAGTAAACTGACACTAAATATACAACCATTCATCACTCGAAAGATAGAATGCATTTGCTGACTACTGACCCATTCTTCGACAGCTAGTAACTTCTAATGAACATAAATGAGATATACCAATACTATATTTGCATACACATA
>NW_026314425.1:0-155 GCF_001194135.2 Octopus bimaculoides | reverse complement strand
TAGTTTATGCATGTGTATGCAAATATAATATTGGTATATCCCATTTATGTCCATCAGAAATTAAATAAAGAATTTTGACATGTACGAATATTTAATTCCCCCACTGTACATACATACACACACGCATACATACATACATACATACATACATACAT
>NW_026314424.1:434-651 GCF_001194135.2 Octopus bimaculoides | reverse complement strand
AATTCTCTGTAATCATCATGTGAAAAGATGAACATCACACAATCTCTCTTTCTTGTCTGAAGTGTTTTGTGTACTGAAATCAATATTAAATAAGGTACCATCATTGGTCTTCTGTTTAGGTCATTCAACCAATCAGATTCTCACTAAAACATAGAAAGAAATCACTGACAAAGATTACCATCCACATTACTGGTGTTATTAAACCAGACAGTTCTGT
>NW_026314424.1:0-163 GCF_001194135.2 Octopus bimaculoides | reverse complement strand
GGTAAGTTTCTATTTAATCTTTTATAATTTTATAATGTTCTTATTTTATATGATGAATATCACTTAATTGTTAAGATATTCTAGCATATTTAATATTAACAAGAGAACAAAGACATTAAGCAATAATTCACATCTATTCCTCAGTAATATTGATGATATTGTT
>NW_026314423.1:0-289 GCF_001194135.2 Octopus bimaculoides | reverse complement strand
AGTCTGCTTGATCCATTTTGCTTGTTTTGTGGCAGTGGTTTCAGGTTCTTTAAATATTTCAGGATTAATGTCAAGTTCCCTTGCGAATTTGCAAGCTTCCTTGACAATAAAATATGATTTTTGTGCTGCTTTCGTGTTTGCACACAAGTTGCAACATCCAGTCCATTGTACTAGATAAGTACTTATTATTATTATTATTAGTATCATCATCATCGTTCTTATTATTATTATTCTTCTTCTTAATATTATTATTATTTTATGTTTGACTTTTGTTTTGCATTTGTACAAG
>NW_026314422.1:0-350 GCF_001194135.2 Octopus bimaculoides | reverse complement strand
ATATATATATACATATATATACACATATATATGTATGCTTGCAACGTATATATGCATACATTTATATATATATATATAAATGTATATATGCCATTTTGTATGCAAGTAGTGCTCAAACGATATCCCACTCAATACTTATATGCATGCATTCATATATCCCTAGATATATATTTATGTACAGACACCTATGTACACACGCACAAACATCTCTCTCTCTCTCTCTGTCTCTCTCTCTCTCACTCTCTCTCTCTCTCTCTATCTATCTATCTATCTATATATATATATATTTGGAACTCTGTTAAATAATATATTCCTCTATACACGATCATACGAAACCCTTTTTTGTATTT
>NW_026314421.1:0-310 GCF_001194135.2 Octopus bimaculoides | reverse complement strand
TCATTATTATTATTATTATTATTATTATTATTATTTGGATGGTAAATACCAGCTTTTGCAACACATCTAGATTGTAGGGTATCTCAAAGGTCTTCAGATGTTTTTTCAGATTGCCTGGTATTGAATCCAATGCTCTGATGACAAAAGGGATAACCTTTCTGTTCGATTCTTGTAGCTACCACATCTTAGCAATCTCAATTCTCAGTCTTATTATTATTATAAAAGAAATCATCATCATCACCATTATTACCATTATTATCATTATTATTATTATTATTATTTTATGTTTGACATTTGCTTTGCATTTGTA
>NW_026314420.1:0-578 GCF_001194135.2 Octopus bimaculoides | reverse complement strand
AAGTAACGAGGCATGTCTGCAGCAGGGAAGGTGATGGAGGTGAGATGTAGAAACTGACAGCGTCTTTTTTACTCTTAGAAATCGCTACTTGCAGGATGGGTTGCTGGCAGCAGCAACAACAGCAGCGGTGTTAGGAGGGAAGAAGGGAAAATGAAATGCACTGAGGCATATCTAAGGCTGGTGAAGTAGTAGTGGGTGGGAAAGGAAGGAGCGTTTACTACGAAACAATAAGCAGTACTAAACTCAAATAAAAAAAAAAACAATGCCAAACTGCAATGTCACAAAATACGTTAAACAGTGAGCTCGCTGCAGCTTTTGGTATTAGCTGCTCATTTCAACGCACTACAGTGCAAAAATTCTTGCTTTCCTAGAATTGCATATGTCGATTTTGATATCATGTACTTGTTTGCCTGGGACGATTATGAAAATTGATTCGTTTTATATATGTATATACACATACACACACACCTAGTGAAAACATACGGTAAATTTTTTACTGTAAAGCTTTTACATGAATTTCTGTTGTATTTTTATATACATATACACACATACATATATACACACATACATATATACAC
>NW_026314419.1:8223-8495 GCF_001194135.2 Octopus bimaculoides | reverse complement strand
ATATATATATATATATAGGCATATGTATAGCTGTGTATGCATACATGCATAAACAGCTATACATATGCCTACACATACACCCATACACACATTCACACGCAAACAGCTGGACACTGATATAAACACAGATGCACACATGTACGTAAAATAACGTGTGTGTGTGTGTGTGTGTGTGTGTGAGAGAGGGAGAGAGAGGGAGTAGAAGTATGTGTGTCTGTGTGTGTGTAAATGTGTTTGTGTGTGTAAATGTGTTTGTGTATGTGTGTTTGTGT
>NW_026314419.1:3538-4774 GCF_001194135.2 Octopus bimaculoides | reverse complement strand
AGGCTCCAGTCTGATTTGGCAGAGTTTCTACAGCTGGATGCCCTTCCTAACGCCAACCACTCAGAGAGTGTAGTGGGTGCTTTGTTGGACGATTTGACTGAGGACTGGTGAAACCGGATGGCAACACCAGGCTCCAGTCTGATTTGGCAGAGTTTCTACAGCTGGATGCCCTTCCTAACGCCAACCACTCAGAGAGTGTAGTGGGTGCTTTTACGTGTCACCCGCACGAAAACGGCCACGCTCGAAATGGTGTCTTTTATGTGCCACCCGCACAAGCCAGTCCAGGGGCGCTGGCAACGATCTCGAAAATGTATTGTATGTTGCCTGTTCTGTTTTTTCACTTTGGTGTTATATATATATATACATTAACACCCAGTTCTCTTCAACTTGTGACCCACAGGTATCATTAGCCAAGTTCATGTTGTTACACTTATTCGAAAGATTTCTTTTGGTAGGGATTATTTTGATCTTTTGGCACTTATGATACTTCTCAAGATTCAAAGACCTATACTAATCTCGCTAAACTATTTCTCCTAATATTCTTTAACATCTGTGAATCTCGACCTCGCTCTTTACCTCTGACTAACACCGAAACCGTACTTTCCATTCCACAAGGCAGAGCTATCCCCACTTCATTTCCATAAGTGCTTTCCTGATGTCCAGGCTACACTTAAACCTTAATGTTCCCTCTGAAACTGAAGCCAACTCTTTCTGACACTCAACCTTCTCAATTGAACATCAGAAACAATGACTTCCAGTTACTCTCTTTCTCTCTCTCTCTCTCTCTCTCTCTCTCTCTCTCTCTCTCCAACTCTTCCTTCCACATTCCCCAATATATTAGGCCGTCAAGTACGAAATTTGTAGAAAAGAAAAAAAGTTTGCTGATGTTTTATAAATACAAAGAATAATTTTATTCGTCAAAGTACGCACCCATATTGTCAATACGGTAGCTTGACCAGCCCAGAACAGTAAAAGCCCGGTTATCTAGAGTCCATTAAATCTTGGAAGGCCTGTTTTACAGCATCATTGGAATTAAATTTTTTTCCCTATCAAAATGTTATCCACATTCCGCAAGAAGTGATAGTTATTGGGGCTAGATCAAGTGCGTACGGTGGATGATAGAGAACTTCCAACTCCAACTCCTGTAGTTTCGCCAATGTCATTTTTGCAATGTGTGGTCTGGCGTTGTCTAGCAATAAAATAAGAGTGGATCTGTTGACTAATCGAGACTGCATC
>NW_026314419.1:0-891 GCF_001194135.2 Octopus bimaculoides | reverse complement strand
TTTACGTAGCTGTCATTAGTATTCCAATACAGGTCTTACAGGAGACCTTCAATTTCAAATTTAGAACTGACATTGATAAAATGTTACATTTAAAATAGATGCAAAAAGATGAACGAATAAAATGGTATATTTATTTTCATCCGAAATAGGTTTTTATTTTTCATTCTATGAATAGCGTTTTCAATATTCTTTAGAACTAGGATTTCAAATAATTTATTATTAAATTTTTTCCGTGAAAAGAAGATAAGCCAATTTTAGATCATTCATTTGAATTTATACAAAAACTCAGACACTTTCGCAGGCGCGTACATAGGAGCACATACATATGCAAGTAGGTATATACACGATCGCGCGCACACACACACACACACACACACACATACTTTTTGGATATGTTTTGTAGTACAGCAGCATAAAATCCGGCAATAAAGCAGTAACAACTTTGTTGAACGTTATGGAGTTAAATATTAACTTATTGTGAGATTAATAGGGATTACAAACGCGAACCGCGGTTTCGTTCGATCTCTCTCTCTCTCTCTCTCTCTCTCTCTCTCTCGGTTTACCCCAAACATCAGGCAATTGACACACTGTAAACAAGTGGTTGATATCTGTCATACGCCAGAGGACTCCTTTTTTAAATTTTGTGTAACAATGCGAAACTAATTCATTCTATTTATGTTTTGAAGTAGGGTGAGAGAATGTGAAGGGTTACCAGTGAGTGAGAGAGAGAGAGAGAGAGAGAGGTCGCAGCACTTCATTCTGTTCCTAAATGTTCAATGTCTTATCTAGCATTGCTCATATGATGTTTGTAGTCTCTACTTGTCTCTTGATTACTGAATGTTCTTTGAACTTATCTTGATATTTTTTCCAGATAACGACAACAGAAGGGGC
>NW_026314418.1:0-267 GCF_001194135.2 Octopus bimaculoides | reverse complement strand
ATATATATATATATATACATGTATATATATACACATATATATATACATATCTATAAGTATATATGTATGCATATAAATATATATATATGTGTGTATATATATATCTATGTATATATATGTATATATGTATACAGATATGCATATATATGTATATATGTATATACATATGTATATATATGTATATCTATGTATTTATGTATTTATATGTATATCAATGTATTTATGTATATATACATACATATATATATATATATACATATATATATA
>NW_026314417.1:0-665 GCF_001194135.2 Octopus bimaculoides | reverse complement strand
ATATATATATATATTATTTCATGTTTTACATCCCTCATTTTAAATTATACAAGGCAACAAAGATTTTATTACAGAAGACCAAATAGGTGTTCTTAGCTAATTTCGGTATGCTGATTTCAAATCTATAATCAATTTTTTTTCTATCGCGTCTAGGTTCTCGTGTAAAATGCAAATCACTCAGTAAAACTTGCCACCACGTCCAGATTTTGGTTTTAGTCGTCTTAATGCCAGTAATATGAAACTTACTTTTCAAGGTTAAAGCAAATTTTGTTTGCCAATTATACATAAATTCTAACGATTTTGATCAATAAAATTTATCCCGAGTCGGCAACTCTGAGTCCAGAGCATAGTAACGGCCCAACGGTCAGTCGCTACGTGGCAGTCAAGTAGAGCTGTGGTGGAAGCTCTCTACTGGTCAGCAAGTAACAAGCTGTGGTAACTTGTGTGTTTTTATAGCATTTATTTTGTACCACCGTGGATTTGTTTTTATTTTGGACATCGTAATTGTTACTTTCTATGTTTTTATTATCTTTTTATCAGCTATTGTATAGCAATTAAAATGCAATGAAATAGACGTGGTTGTGTATAGCACCCAGACAATTTCTGCAATATGTAGACAATATACACCTAAGCCGTGGAGGCGCAATGGCCCAGTGGTTAGGGCA
>NW_026314416.1:0-538 GCF_001194135.2 Octopus bimaculoides | reverse complement strand
GTGGTGCAGCTGGCGGTGGTCATCGTGTTTTATTGTTGTGATTGTTGTTGTTGTTGTTGTTGTTGATGATGCTATTACACGATCCAAGCTCGCAACTGGTACTTAATTATCGACCCCGAAAGAATGAAGAGTCAAAGACGACCTCGGCAGAATTTGAACTCGGAACGTAAAGTCGGACGAAATGCCGCTAAACATTTCGCCCGGCGCGCAAACGATTCTGCCACGCTCTACTCCCTCACTACTTCTATTGGGTTGGCAACACACATACACACACACATTTCAAAAGCAAATAGACACCTTTGAGAGCATTGTACAATTTTCTTCGTGCAGATTCTGCCTGACGATTCAAACTTGTTATATGTCTTATTTTTAATTGTCTGAAATGAAAAGTAATTAAACATTTAATATATGAACAAATTTGAAGTAACAGATTTATTCACTTCTCAGTTGGGTATATATAAATGTCTATATATGTAAATGTTAGTAAGAGTATGCAAGTGTTTATACAATTACATATCATACATATATATATATATAT
>NW_026314415.1:0-251 GCF_001194135.2 Octopus bimaculoides | reverse complement strand
TCCTTTCTGGGCTATTTGCCATTCCTCACTACTTTCGTCTTCCGACGAAGATTCTGAGGAATCGGAAGGGGCATGTCGTGTGGATCTGTGTTTGTTTGTGTAAGTGGTTGTGTTGTTTTTGTTGTTGCTGGTTGTTGACTTTCTGGTTGTTGACTTTCTGGTTGAGGTGTATGTAATGTGTATGTAATGTGTGGGGAGGGAGATCAGTTTTTGTATTGTCTTTTGGTTTTACTGTTTCTTTAGTTCTTGTT
>NW_026314414.1:0-398 GCF_001194135.2 Octopus bimaculoides | reverse complement strand
ATATTATATTATATTATATTATATTATATTATATTATATTATATATTATAATGTAATGTAATATAGGACAATCAGTTAGTTGTCATAATAATACATGGAGTTTCAGATGCCTGAGCTAAAAGCTACTAGGTATCCCCATCAGTTATTAAGACATAATAGCTGATGAGGATACCTAGTAGCGTTTAGCTCAGGTATCTGAAACTCCGAGTATTATTATAACAACTAACTGCTTGTTCTATATTATATACTTATAGATAAATTCTTTTATTTACATAATATCGAGGCCTCATTCATTCATTTGTTGTCAGATTATCATTATTATTTATATGTATATAATGCATATATATATATGTGTGTGTGTGCGTGTGTGTATACATACATACATATATATATATATA
>NW_026314413.1:0-421 GCF_001194135.2 Octopus bimaculoides | reverse complement strand
CGAAAGATCGAACGAACGAACGAACGAACGAACGAACGAACGAACGAACGAAAAGAAAAATCACTGGCGATTTTTTTCCCCTTTCCTTCCATCGGGCTGTATCGGTAATGAAAATTTACAATCTTCTACCATTGCTGGGTATTAATACTTTCACATGAGCGCCTGCAGGCACATAGGAAACTAATAATTACTTGCAACTGTGTGTCAATTACTGTGTAAAGATTTGAACAAATCTGAAATAAATGAAAACCAGTCACTACCTAGTCAGCATTACAGTTAGAGGAAGCTATCTCTGCCATTGACTGATGGAAATCCTGTAGCTGTTTAGAAAACCATACGCTTTCATACACATCACGTGCATATACGTACATAGATAAATAAATACATATATTATACACATATACGTATACTTACTAATATA
>NW_026314412.1:12151-14227 GCF_001194135.2 Octopus bimaculoides | reverse complement strand
ACGTTAAACGATGATGATGATGATGATGATGATGATGATGATGATGAACAAAGAAAATATATTCATAGAAATATGCAAACCAAGATGGAATAAACTTTAACAAACTATATCCAAGAAGAACTATTCACACACAAACTCATTCTACTACTTGACATATTGAATTTATACAGCTAACAACTTAAACTTTGGACATAATTATGATTGCTAACTTGTGGATTCTACATGTATTGTTGAATGATTAGAAAAATACATTCAATAGCTAAATTTGATGCCTGCATACATACACACAAACCATAACTTATCCAACCACTAGACTACATAGAAATCCTGTCCATTCTAACACTTGACAGATTAAATTTAGAAAACCTTATTTTGGGACTTCACTATACATGTTCATTCAGCTGTGTCAGCCTTGATTTTCAGCGCAAAAAATATCACATTAAAACACAGACACAGCTGGATGCCCTTCCTAACGCCAACCACTCCAGAGTCTGGTGGGTGCTTTTATGTACCACAAGCACGAGGGCCAGTCAGGCGGTACTGGTAACGGCCATGCTCAATTGGTGTTATTTTACGTGCCACCTGCACAGGAGCCAGTCCAGCGGCACTGGCAACGACCTCACTCAAATGTTGTTTTTCATGTGCCAATAACGCTTGAATGGTGCTTTTTATGTGTCACCGGCATGGGAGCCAGTCAGCAGCCTTGGCAGCGATCACTCTCAGATGATGCTCTTAGCAGCGCTCCACTAGCATGGATGCCAGTCAAGCGGTGCTGTCATTGAATTTGATTTCGATTTCACTTGCCTCAACAGGTCTTCGCAAGCAGTGTTTAGTGTCCAATGAAGGAAAGGTACGCATAAGTGGGCTGGTTACACCACTGGCATTGGCCACTGGTTATTCTCTCACTTGGCTTGCCAGGTCTTCTCAAGGACAGCATATTTCCAAAGGTCTTGGTCACTAGTCATTGCCTCGGTGAGGCCTAATGTTCGAAGGTTATGCTTCACCACCTCATCCCAGGTTTTCCTGGGTCTACCTCTTCCACAGGTTCCCTCAACCGCTAGGGTTTTACACTTTTTCACACAACTATCCCCATCCATTCTCACCACATGACCATACCAGCGCAGTCATCTCTCTTGCACACCACATCTGATGCTTCTTAAGTCCAACTTTTCTCTCAAGGCACTTACACTCTGTCGAGTATGCACACTGACATTACACATCCAGTGGAGTATACTGGCTTCATTCCTTGCGGGCTTATGCATGTCCTCAGCATGTCATATAACATTAAAGAAGGGACATAATGGAGAACTTACAAAAATTTCCGAACCTGATCATGTGATCAACCTCAACCAATCAAAATGTATCCAAAACAGATACTAATTTGAGCCATAGACAATTTTTGAATTCCAATCAGAAGCAACATAGCTCTATGTCTTTATATCTCAACTTTTGAAAAGCAGATAAATTTATGAAACCAGTTAAGTCTTCAAAAATTTTTAAATAAAAAATTTAAATGAATCCCAGTGCATTTTCAGCTTATTTTTTGTATATTTCTACCCATGTAGAATAAATTGACTTTATTTACATTATTTACATTTGACGGATATTTTTCCTCATTTTGATTGTTGTTAACACGTTTTGGCTGACATACTTCCCAGCCTTCATCAGATGCCTTGGAGAAATTTTGAACCTGGGTTCACTTTCCTAAGGTATTTTTCGAAGTTGTTGTTGTTGTTGTTATTATTATTATTATTATTATTCAGTTAACTGCCTGGAATCGATCTCAGAATCTTGGGGTTAGTAGCCCGTGCTCTTAATCGCTACGCCATATGCCTGTAGGCAATAATAATAACATCGAAAAATACCTTAGGAATGATAACCCAGGTTTGAAATTTCTCCAAGGTACCTGATGAAGGCTGGGGATATATCAGCTGAAACGTTGTTTTAACAACAAACAAGATGAGGACAAATATCCGTCAAATGTAAATAGTGTAAATAATGTACATAATTCCTCATCTCTTAAATATAGAACTGTAAAAGGACTTTGTTTTAAATATATATATATATATATATATA
>NW_026314412.1:7500-10641 GCF_001194135.2 Octopus bimaculoides | reverse complement strand
TCTACCCGGAATTCATTGCTGTACTCATTTCCAACCCTCACCTTACTGGCAGCATCTCTGTACATGGCTCGCACAGCTCTCACTAACCATTCTTCTATCCCAAGTTTCCTCATTGACCACCAGATAAGGGATCGGGGGACCCTGTCAAGGGCTTTCTCCATGTCAACGAAAGCCAGGTACAGAGGTTTATCCTTAGCTAGGTATTTCTCCTGCAACTGTCTCACTAGAAATAAGGCATCAGTAGTGCTTTTACCTGGCACGAACCCAAACTGCATCTCATCTAAATTGATTCGCTCCCTAATTAGTTGGGCTATGGCCCTCTCTGTAACTTTCATAACCTGATCTAACAGCTTGATGCCTCTGTAATTATTTGTATATATATAGGTAAGTCGAGTAAGCGGTTGGAATAACCGTCTAAGGGATAAGAATATCTGTTATTACTATGGGTATAAATTACCTATGTTAACCCTGGGCATGGATATGCGATCATACTATGCTCATAGGATACAGACAATAACAAAATAAGCTAGAAAAGCACTCAGAGAGCACAAACCTCTGCCAAGCAGCTCATTTCCACCCATATACACGCATGCTGAAAATCGCCCAATTTCCCAAACCAGCGCTAGCAAAAACATAACCTCCTTGGCAGGGGTAAAAAAAAAATAATACAGTCACTATCACCACCACAACCAGTATAACCACTACAATACCACCATCACACAACTAACACTATCATCAACACCACTATTACCACCATCACCTCAGCACCACACATCACACTGCTCCTGTCACCATTATAATCACTGATACTATTTCATCCGCCTTCCATACTTATCTCGACCATTGTCATCATCAACACTGTATCTGTTTTCACCACAGTCAGTTTCTTTACACAGTTGAAAATCCATTATCCGATACTCATGGGACCGAGATTGTTGCAGATTTTTGATTTTTATAATTTTGGAGTGCTTTATTAAAAAAAAATTGCATCTACAAAACAGAACAGTTTGAGGATAGAAACCAGGTCTAAACACAATAACTTGTAGACATACTCTGAATGTAGTTTTATATAAATCTTTAATAATTTTTTTTATACTTAAGACCATCAGAAATGTTAAGATATCAGCCTCTATCCACGTTGTCATGCTTTGATTAAAAGGTTATAGCATAGATTAGATTACTTAGATAAGTTTCAGCCGAAGTTGACTCAGGCCATGTTTAATTTAATAGCACCACCTGGAAGAGATACACAGTCAGCTGTGGGGAACCGTAGCCCATTCAAGCACAGGGTTATTATTTTCAGAGACATATCTGGGTGTGGGTGGTTTATCTGGTATTTGTTGGGGGTAATCATCTCGGGATTGTTTGAATGCCGTGAAGTCACTTTCCTCCTTTATGTGTTTCTGGCATGATGTTGAAGAGAGCAGGGCCAATTGAGGTGAAATAGTTCTGTCATAGTGTTGTGATACAACACAAACGTTTCTATAGTGGAGGGATGTCACGGGGTCCAAGCCTCGGACAAATTTTAAAGATGGGCAATATTGATAGAATATTTTCCACATCATACAGATGATATAGAGCTCACAGCAGCGGTGGAGGGAGCAAAGCCTGAGCTTTTTGAGTAGATCCCAATAGTCAAGGCTTGTCATGTCATCCTCCGCAGACCTCCATGAAGCAGCTCATTTTAAGATAGATACGCGAGTAAAATGAACATGATTCAGTTAATTACCTGGATGTAAATCTGAACCTTGTTACTGGCCTGTACAGTCCATATCATAAACCCAACAATAGTTTAAAATACATTAACTTTCATAGTAACCATCCTAAAGTTATCACAAGAACTTTGGTTTCGAGACATTTCCTATATATCCTCTAATGAGGAAACTTTTAATAATAATGCCAAATATTATAATGATGCCCTCAAAAAAGCAGGATACTGGAATAGAATAGTATATTGTAATTAGAATGGGAATGACAATAAATCTTATAATAATGGAAAATTGATTGACAATGAAGTGGGTGAATTTAATAGTAGAAAAGTATCCAATTTATTTGTAAATAATGATATGATTAACAATAGTATTAATATTAATAAGAACAAGAGTAGTAAATATATCCTGAATAAAAATAAATATTTAAATAAACTTAGGTCTAATGATAATATACGCCATAAGCCAACCCAAATACACCTAATGATGTTAAGTATAATGAAGATAATTATATTTGGTTTATCATTCCTTATGCACGACAAATAAAAATGAATCAGGTCAAACTATTTTACAGATCTATATCTAAGCACTCTAATAAAGAACATAAATATTATAAAATAATTAATAATAAAATGATTAGAATAGGTTTTTCAGTATCTAAAGATTTATTTAGAATTATCTCCTTTTATAATAAAAGTTTAGACAATTTTTGTGATAAAAGAAAAAATAATAATATTACAGAGAATGATCTAGCTAGAAACTGTGATTGTAGATATACAGATAAATGTTTATTTAATAATTTTTTGTTTACAGAACAATATTGTATATAGATGTAGGGTTGATTCGGAATGAAAAAATTATTTTTACATAAGATCTACAGAAAATTTTATTAAAAAATGGATAGCAAACCATGAATACAACTTTAGGAATAGAGATAGGTTTAACAGTACCAGTAGAAGTAAATTACTTTGGGAATTGAAGGATAGTAGGAAATCATACAAAATAAATTGGAAAATGCTTAGTAATGCTAGATCGTATAAAATTAATGATGCTAGATACAACCTGTGTATAGATGAATTATATCGGATATTAACATCTAAGAAGAAATTGCTTAATGAAAGATGTGAGAGTGTTCTATCTTATACCCATTATTCTAAATATGTGTTTAGAAAATTTTATCAAGTGCATATATCTGTACTTGTATGTATCCATTTATTAGTGTACTTATATGTGTATATATGAATAAGCGTATATTTGTGTATATGCATGTAAGTGCTTGTATACATGGGCATATGTTGTTTTGTATCTGTCTGATGTCATTATGTATATGCATGTGTTTGAGCGTGTATATATGGATATGTATGTATATGTGTTTATATGTATGTATGTATGTATGTGTGTATATATGTATATACATATGTATGTATGTGTG
>NW_026314412.1:3688-6188 GCF_001194135.2 Octopus bimaculoides | reverse complement strand
AGGCCTAATGTTCGAAGGTCATGCTTCACCACCTCATCCCAGGTCTTCCTGGGTCTACCTCTTCCACAGGTTCCCTCAACCACTAGGGTTTTACACTTTTTCATACAGCTATCCTCATCCATTCTCACCACATGACCATACCAGCGCAGTCATCTCTCTTGCACACCACATCTGATGCTTCTTAGGTCCAACTTTTCTCTCAAGGCACTTACACTCTGTCGAGTATGCACACTGACATTATGCATCCAGTGGAGTATACTGGCTTCATTCCTTGCGGCTTACGCATGTCCTCAGCAGTCACAGCCCATGTTTCACTGCCATGTAGCATGGCTGTTTGTACACATGCGTCATACAGTCTACCTTTTACTCTGAGTGAGAGGCACTTTGTCACCAGCAGAGATAGGAACTCTCAGAACTTTGCCCAGGCTATTCTTATTCTAGCAGCTACACTTTCAGAACACCCACTTCTGCTACTGACTTGGTCACCTAGGTAACGGAAGCTATCAAATACTTATAGTTTTTCTCCCTGGAATGTGAGAGAAGCTATTCTCTGCACATTTTCAGTGTTATTACTCCTGAGCATCTGCCACATACAAAAATTTACCTTCCCAGTTAGCCTTCCTTTGATATTGATGCACCTCATATGTCCATAGCTTACACTGGGTATATTTTATAGAGTTTTTACCTACGTCTTTTCTACAGAACAGGGCCATTTATCTGAAGAGATTTGTGGTTTGTCTACCTTACTACTTATTAGGACTTTGGTATTAGCTAGGTTGACTCTAAGGCCCTTCAATTCTAATCCTTGCTTCCACACCTGAAACTTCTGCACTAGATCTGATAGTGACTCAGCAATTAGAGCAAGGTCATCAGCATTAGAGGAGCTCCCAGGGACATCCCGTCTTGAATTTCTCTGTTATTGCCTGGAGGACTATGATAAATAAGAGGGGGCTGAGGACTGAACCTTGGTGAACCGCTACCTCTACCCGGAATTCTTCACTGTACTCGTTGCCAACCCTCACCTTACTGACAGCGTCCCTGTACCTGGCTTGCACAGCTCTCACTAACCATTCATCTATCCCTAGTTTCCTCATTGACCATCAGATAAGGGATCTGGGGACACTGTCAAAGGCTTTCTCCATGTCAACAAAAGCCAGGTACAAAGGTTTATCTTTGGCTAGGTATTTCTCCTGCAGCTGTCTTACTAGAAATATAGCATCAGTGGTGCTTTTCCCTGGCACGAACCCAAACTGTATCTCATCTAAACTGACTCTCTCCCTAATTAGTTGGTCTATGACCCTCTCCGTGACCTTCATTACCTGATCTAACAACTTGATACCTCCGTAATTATTTGTATCTAAAGCATCCCCTTTACCTTTGTAACAGTTGACCATGGTGCTGCTACACCAGTCATTGGGTATGATTCCTTCATGTATCACCTGGTTAACTATATGGGTGACTAAGCTATAACCAACACCACCAGATATTTTGAGCATCTCTGCAATGATTCCTGATGGACCAGGGGCTTTCCCTGTCTTCATACTCTAAATTGCTTTATCTACCAAGTTACTGTCAATTCAGATAGCTGGTCCCTCTGTTGGGTCGGCATTTGGCAGATTCTCTTTCTCCCATTCATTCTCTTTATTGAGCAACCTTTAATAATGTCGTCTCCAATCCTCTCTCTTTGCAGCCTCGTTAAGTGCAAATGAACCATCATCCATGCAGACACATCATGATTCTCTCTCACATACTGTCTTGCAATATGATCCAACATTATCCTCAAGTCTTTGGTACTCACAGCACATTGGCAAATTTTTTCTTATCTGCTTCCTCGCTGGCTAAATAAACCTGTCTCCTAGCTTCCCTTCTGGCAGTCTGATACAATTCCCTGCTACCACTGTTCTTCCAGTCCTTCCAAGCCTGTTTCTTTTCTCTAATAGCCCTGTCAACAACTTTGTTCCACTACCACGTTATTTTGGGTCGAGAGGACACTTTGCACCATCCACAGATCTGATCAGTGGCCCTCAGCAGGTTGTCCCGTAGAAACCTCCAGTTGTCTTCCACATCATGTGATACTATATCCCCTTCTTTTTCATCAAAGGCTTTGAGTAATATGTCTCTAAATCTCTGTCTATTCACAGGATCTTTAAGCTTTCAGATCCTTCTCCTCCATGCTGGTCGTCTTCTGGGCTATGGAGATGTACTTGCATAGCAAGTGACCTGATCTGAGATCGTGTGCTGGAACGAAAACAATTGCAGTGTGCAAGGTGTTTATAAGCTACTTAAAAACACACAAAATCCATTAGATTCACTTCAACATTTAAATTTAATTTACCAAAATATTATAATGGCTGTGTGGTAAGTAGCTTGCTTACCAACCACATGGTTCCGAGTTCAGTCCCACTGCGTGGCACCTTGGGCGAGTGTCTTCTACTATAGCCTTGGGCCGACCAAAGCCTTGTGAGTGGATTTGGTAGACGGAAACTGAAAGAAGCCCGTC
>NW_026314412.1:1390-3517 GCF_001194135.2 Octopus bimaculoides | reverse complement strand
TATATATATATATATATATATATATATATATATATGTATGTGTGTTTGTGTGTCTGTGTTTGTTCCCCCACCATCGCTTGACAACTGATGCTGGTGTGTTTACGTCCCTGTAACTTAACGGTTCGGCAAAAGAGACCGATAGAATAAGTACTAGGCTTACAAAGAATAAGTCCTGGGGTCGATTTTCTCGACTAAAGGCGGTGCTCCAGCATGGCCGCAGTCAAATGACTGAAACAAGTAAAAGAGTAAATATATATATATGTGTGTGTGTGTGTGTGTGTTTGTGTGTGTATGTATGTATGTATGTATGTATGTATGTAACAAAGTGGGGACTTTTACGGATTTTATAATTATTTATATAATATTATGTTGTTTTATGTTATATATTATGCTCATAGTATTTAATGTCATATTGTAATAAATAAATTATTGAATGTCAATAGAATATTTAATTTATCTTCATATATGTATGTGTATATCATCATCATCATCATCATCATCATCGTTTAACGTCCGCTTTCCATGCTAGCATGGGTTGGACGATTTGACTGAGGACTGGTGAAACCAGATGGCAACACCAGGCTCCAATCTGATTTGGCAGAGTTTCTACAGTTGGATGCCCTTCCTAACGCCAACCACTCAGAGTGTGTAGTGGGTGCTTTTACATGTCACCCGCACGAAGGCCAGTCAGGCAGTACTGGCAATGGCCACGCTCAAAATGGTGTATTTTATGTGCCACCCGCACAAGAGCCAGTCCAGGGGCACTGGCACAATCTATATAATAACTGAATTTGGAAAATTAATTATTAGTGGACCAATTTTGAATTACTTCATTTTAGTGCATATTCTTGTAGTTACTGTTAAATTTATCATTGTATTAGTATTTGATATTAATTACATATCACAAATAAGATGTCTTCATTATACCAAATGAATATGTGTATAAATACACTTATTTAATTTTTCAATTAATTGATGATAATTATAATAATAATAATGATAATAATAGATAGTTTCATTTGACTTACTAAATAAATTTAATAACTAAAATAATAATTATTATAGTATTGTATAATTTAGACATTGTATTCTTATTACAACAAAGTTGTTTGTTACTTCTGAAAGTAGTGATAGAGTTTGGATATGCACTATGTATGGTCCTTCAATTTGTAAATAATAATATTGATTAGTTCATCAAGAACAGTCCTTAATGCTTGTTTGGTTTATATTATTGTTTTCTATTGATTCACTAAATTCTCCCTTCCATAATATACGAATAACAATCATTTAAGTAACATCAGATATGGTTAACCCTAAAAAATTAGTAAATTAGATTTCCATTACTATAGCCTAAATATATATCTATGGGGTACTTTGGTTACTGCATTTACAGCCTTAAGTTTGTATTAATGTTTAATGCAGAATTCTCCCTACGATAAATTAAATAAACAAGGAAAATTTTTATTAAGCTTCTCGTCATATCTATTACAGACTTATCCCTCAGATAAACAATAAATAAAGAAGATTATTATTAGTTAATTTCAACAATAAACTTTTTTTATATGAATTAATTTAAATAAATAGAAGAGTTGTTGTATTGAAGATGTAATTGTTTACATATTTTTTGTTGCAGTTCTAAATAGGGAAAGACTTAGATACTTAATTACATACATATATATACACACATAGTGAAGGCGCAATGGCCCAGTGGTTAGGGCAGCGGACTCATGGTCATAGGCTCGCGGTTTCGATTCCCAGACTGGGCGTTGTGAGTATTTATTGAGCGAAAACACCTAAAGCTCCACGAGGCTCCGGTAGGGGATGGTGGCGAACCCTTCTGTACTCTTCCACTACAACTTTCTCTCACTCTTACTTCCTGTTTCTGTTGTGCCTGTAATTCAAAGGGGCCAGCCTTGTCACACTGTGTCACGCTGAATATCCCGTCTGACAGATGGGACCTTGATGACTGCTATAAAGCAGGAAAGTATACTAGTACTTATATATATTTAATACTCAATATTTCATATATTCAATAAGACATTCAATACTTCATTTCATTTTACTATTTATATTATATATTCCATATTCTATATCCCACATTAATTTTATAAGAATATAAATACAACA
>NW_026314412.1:0-927 GCF_001194135.2 Octopus bimaculoides | reverse complement strand
AAGTGGTAAAAAGTGTGATGTGCTGAAAAAAGAGAGAACAGTACTTGAAGAGTAGTTTCATTCCAGTGGTAAATATCCGTGTAGAAATTCGTGCAGATTTATCCTTGTGTGAATAATCCGGAAATTTATGTTGGAACGAAAGTTGATATAGCTTAGGTGGCAGAGGTATATATATTCCATCTTGCAATAGATTTTTGCTTGTTTACTTGAAGGATGTCCAAGCCAAGTGAAAGGTTAGGTCAAGTCAAGACGATAGAATTTGGAAGGGGATAGAGAAGATATAGAGGCGGAGGATGGTAGCGATATATTTATGGTCAGTTGGTCTTAACAGGGTAGAGGGGAAGAGCATATATAGTGAAGGAGGAATAGGGGGATGAGGTTAAAAGGTCGAGTGAGTAGGAAAGAATGCGTGTGTGTGTGTAGTATATAGGTGGTGGGGGTATGAATGATAAACGAAGGACAGAGATAAAGGAGAGGGATGGGTGGGAAAGGTAGTTAGTAGTATCATATTTTTGGATGCTGCCAAGCCTATTTATAGACGGTGGAAAGGGATAGAAAGCGGTGACGTAGTCTGTTTGTGTAGGTAGTGTTCTTGTTAAATTGAGAATATGAGAATTAGATTTGGTGGTATATGTGTGGTGAAATGATCGAAAGGAAATAGTCCTATTTCAAAAAGATGGTGAAAGATGGATGTTTTTGCCAGGTTGAATATGTTGCCTATGTGGGGTTGTATTATTATGTTGCGTGATCATTTGCGCAATTTTGTTTGTGACAGAACCTGAATGTGTGGAAAGAGCGGTGGTTGCAGTTGCTAAACGCTTCATTATATCGATTAAGTAAAGTGAGAGAATTGTATTTTAAAATATGGAACGCCTCAGTTAGGCAAAGCTTGCAATTGGAGCGCTGGCCCTGGTATGGAGTTCCAGA
>NW_026314411.1:1780-2209 GCF_001194135.2 Octopus bimaculoides | reverse complement strand
GCCTTGCTACCAGCTGTCACCAAAAGTTTTTCATATGTCTATAAAGAAGGTAAGCCCTGCTATAAGAATCTTCTTTCTGTCGATTGTGATGTTCAGCTGTAATATGTTACATACACACATATAATCTATATACATTCACATGTAAACACACATGCAAAAACATTTTTATTCATATATTCTTTTTTCTCTTTAACTCTTTTACTCTTGTTTCAGTCATTTTACTGTGGCCATGCTGGAGCACCGCCTTCATAGTCGAGCAAATCGACCCCCCCAGGACTTATTCTTTGTATGCCTAGTACTTGTTCGATTGGTCTCTCTTTTGCCGAACTGCTAAGTTACGGGGACGTAAACACACCAGCATCGGTTGTCAAGCGATGTTGGGGGACACACACAAATATATACGCACACATACATACACACACACACACA
>NW_026314411.1:0-1560 GCF_001194135.2 Octopus bimaculoides | reverse complement strand
ACCATGTGGTTGGTAAGCAAGCTACTTACCACACAGCCACTCCTACGCCTATATATTAATGATGTGTATATTGGCGGCTAGCTGGAAGAAACGTTTGCACGGCAGAGCAAAATGCTTAGCGGTATGTCATCTGTCTTTACATTCTGAGTTCAAATTCCACCAAGGTCGACATTGCCTTTCATCCTTTCGGGGTCGATAAATTAAGTACCAGTTGTGTCCTGAAGTCAATCTAATCGACTGGTACCCTCCCCAAAAATTTTGAGCCTTGTACCTAGTGTAGAAAAGATTATTAATGGCATCTTTAGAGCACCAGACGAAATGTACAGTTTAAGGCAGCAAGATGGCAAAATTCTTAGCATGGCAGACAAAATTCTTAGCAACATTTCATCTGCTTTTACATTCCAAGTTCACATTGGGTCGACTTTGATTTTTATCCTTTCAGGGTTGACAAAATAAGTACCAGTTGACCACTGGGGTTGATCTAATCGATTTGCTCCACCTCTACTAAAATTACTGGCCTTGGGTCAAAATTTGAAATCAATATTTTAAAAGGGAGCTCAAATTCCACTGCGAGGTAATCAAATTACTCACCTTTGCTGAAATTGCTGGCTTTGTGCCAGAATCTGATCTATAAAGTTAAAGCAGCAAACTTCTCCAATTGTTACCACACCAGGCAAATCGTTTAACGGCATTTCGTATGTCTTTACATTCTGAGTTCAAATTCTGCTGAGGTCAAACTTGCCTTTTATTTTTCCAGGGTCGATAAAATAAGTACCAGTTGAACACAGGGGTTGATGTAATTGAATCCCCCCCCATCTCCTGAAATTGCTGGCTTTGTGCCAAAATTTGAATCCAATATGATACATAAAGTTAAAACAGCAAGCTGGTAGAATTGTTACTCCATGCAAAATGCTTTGCAGGATTTCATCCATTTTTACATTCTAAGTTCTGCGGTGGTTGACTTAGCCTTTCATCCTTTCAGGGTTGATAAAATAAATACCTGGGGGCTGATGGAATCGACTAGCCCCTTACACTGAATTTGCTAGCCTTGTGCCAAAGTTTAAAATCAATATGATATACACAGTTAGACATACATACATATGCACTCTTCCAAACACAAACACAGATTAATGTGTATAATCACAAACGTTTAATCTTTATTCAGTCAATTACTCCACACCATCTTAAGGTATGGGAACGCGGGGCCATTACCCAGGGCCTTCATGAGTCTAAGGGGCCAGATACTGATCTCTGTATGTTGTGGATTGCTGTCAAGAAATAAATACTACAGGGACCATTGTTATGATTTGAGTAAGGGCTGATGATATGACTAACATTGCTCTGGTGTTGTTCTATGCATTTTTGGGGCAGTTTATATACACATGCATTTTATATAGACACTGAACTAATGTATGAACAGACATTTAAAAGCTCTTGTGTGTATGGAGGCTATATGAGGTGTCTATGTGTTTATGTGTGTGTGTGTGTGAGTGTGTGTGTGTGTGTGTGTGTGTATGGATATGTATGTGTATATATACACACACACACATATATATATAT
>NW_026314410.1:0-320 GCF_001194135.2 Octopus bimaculoides | reverse complement strand
GGTAACTTTAATCGGTTAAATTGCCCCACTAAACCCAAATGGCTCTATATTTTATCGGTCCTACTCAGATGAGTGTAAAAGTTAACCTTGACTAGCGTTAGGAACTCAGAATGTTAAGGTATGCAACCAAAATACCACAAGATATTTCTATCCTCCATTTCATCGATTCTCCTAATCCATCAGCCCGTTTACGGGTGTCTGCAAACATTTCATAGTGGTAGCAGCATTATATATAAATATTGATGCATGTAGTTGGACTACGGCCATGCTGGGGCACCCACCGCCTTGAAGGGTTTAGCTGAACAAATCGACACCAGTAC
>NW_026314409.1:0-203 GCF_001194135.2 Octopus bimaculoides | reverse complement strand
GGATTCTTTTGTTTGTTAAAAACTGTCAACCTGTTTTTAATGTTGTATTACATTTTTGCCCCTCCCCTATTCATTATATATGTATATCTTCCACATGTTTATTTAACCGTTCTACGCGACAAGCTTTGTATTATATGGTTAGGCTCTTGTGACCATTAAAGAAATCATTATTATTATTATTATTATTATTATTATTATTATTA
>NW_026314408.1:0-465 GCF_001194135.2 Octopus bimaculoides | reverse complement strand
ATATATATATATATATATATATACACACATACACTCATGTATATGTTCAAACAGAAGACGACAAAGATGCTAAGGTTTATAAAATCTGACGCTAAAACAATTAAGCCATCATCCCTGAAGAAGCAAGTGGCACTGCTGAGAAAAAAAGCAGTCGAAATGGTAAAATCTCGTGTGATAATGCGAGATGTGACGTGGAGCCAATGGAGGATGTGGCAGTGGTTGCCACATGTCTGCGTCAGGGCCATGACGCAGCACCCGCAACTATTCGTTTTAATCTTCCTTTTGGTCGTGGCTTTTATTTCTAGATATGGAAACAGGTTCGTATATTGTTCTAACATTCATCCATCAGTTAAATGAATCCATTAAATCATCGATCGTGCCTGTTTTTGCCTTGCTATTAGCCAAGTCAGTGCGGCTAGTCGGCCCTGTTATGGTTATCTATATATGTGTGTGTATATATATATA
>NW_026314407.1:0-266 GCF_001194135.2 Octopus bimaculoides | reverse complement strand
GTTTCATGCTACTCCATTTATTTAAGTAATGCGAGCATTACCTTAAATGCCATATGTAGAGCAATCTTCACCTGTAGGAAAATGCAGAAAATCACAGTAGAATAGACATATTATAATTGTGGCAACATTTCAAATCCAAGTGGGAGGAAGAATACATAAATATCCATCTTGACGTAGCCAAGTCTATCAGGCTAGTAATTGGTTCTAGGCAAAACTTCTAAATAGTATTATTATATATATCAGCTGAAATTTTAAAATAATTTTTT
>NW_026314406.1:0-258 GCF_001194135.2 Octopus bimaculoides | reverse complement strand
ATCTATCTATCTATCTATCTATCTATCTATCTATCTATCTGTCAATATCTTCTCTATCAATATCTATCTTAGCTCCCTCACTCTCCCCACCTCTCTTTATTTCACTCACTCTCTATTGTTTTCACTTTCAATTTTCAGATACTATTGTTTTCACTTTAAGTTCAATCACTATCGTTTTCACTGTAAGTTTTCAATCGCAATCATCACACTTGCACACCACAACTGATGCTTCTTAGGTTCAACTTTTCTCTCAAGGTA
>NW_026314405.1:0-629 GCF_001194135.2 Octopus bimaculoides | reverse complement strand
ATACATACATACAGAGTTATGTGTTTGTGTTAATGATAGAGGGAGAGATAAATAGAACCATACATATATAATGTTATAATATTATCAGAAAAGTTTTACTAGAAAAATATGAAAGGAAAGAGTGGACGAGGAATGTTGTTGGAAAGCTATATCGAAAAAGAGATAGCTAACAAGCTATAAAGAGAAGCGATGAATAAGTAGAAAGATATATAGAAAGCAAGAAGCGAGTTTTGTAGTGTATTTGCACTTATGAGTCAAATATACCAACATTTATAACGGCAAAACTTCCTTCCTGGCTTAAACTATACAGAAACCATAGTGATAGGACTGGACGGCAGCCATTGTAATAAACAGCGACTAACGTCTTTACATGAAGTAACAGTCTAGCAATACACGGATTTTGTAAAAAGAAAATGCCAAGTAACAAAAGCATAATCTTTTAAATCTTAATATTTCCATTAAAAAATATATATAATAGATATCAGATATGTTTCTTGAGAATATATTTACAAAATAGCTTGTATGTTTATTTTCGTATTTTTATTTATTTTAGATATTAGAGATAAAAGGAAATTGGCCAGAAATCTTTATTATTATTATTATTATTATTATTATTATTATTATTATTA
>NW_026314404.1:0-514 GCF_001194135.2 Octopus bimaculoides | reverse complement strand
GTATATAAGTATTTCACAAGATGCACTTTTCTTTATTGCTCTTTATTTTACATTTCAGAGCTATGAGAGAGCTATGCGCTTCTCTTTTGATGAATTCCATATATGGTACCAATTCGCTAATTCCTTAATTTGTACTGGAAAAGTGAGTATTGGTTGTTTTCATGTCTAAGTTGTTGCATTTGATAGACACAATAGCATTGAGATTAGGGTACTGGATTCCTGATTCAAACATAACTATGACTCAAACTTTCATTATTTTTATTTTTATTTATCAAAACATTTTTGAGAGAGAAAGACATCATTTAGTTGCTGACGGGAGTAATGTATCTCCTCATTCTTATCTACAAGTCAGTTAAGATAACAGACAAGTGAAAAAGGTTAATTTTTTTAAAAGAAAGAACACTTCCTGCAGATACCTATAATATAATTGTATGTGTACATGTGTATCTTTCTGTATCTGTGTGTATACATATACATCATCATCATCATCATCATCGTTTAATGTCCGCTTTCC
>NW_026314403.1:0-306 GCF_001194135.2 Octopus bimaculoides | reverse complement strand
ATATATATATATATATATACGTGCATATGTACTTGTGTCTAGCCTTAAGTTTTTTCCATATATGCCTACATGCAGGTACACACACACACACACACACACATATATTTGTGTGTGTGTGTGCATATATGTGTGTGTTTGTGTGTGTGTTTCTGTTGTGTTTACACGCGTGCGCGTGCCAGTGAGTAGCGGTGCCACTGTAATATAATATCTTTATTTATGATTATCTATATGTAGGTTTATATCTGTGACTCGTATTATTTATTGTGTGTATATAAATGTCTGGAAATAGGCCTCTAATTTACCCCT
>NW_026314402.1:0-315 GCF_001194135.2 Octopus bimaculoides | reverse complement strand
AGGGTTGCACCTGATTGATTTGGAAATTTGTTTTCCCAAATTATTTATATATTCATATATATAAATATATATGTATACATATATATATGTATGTATGTGTGCGGTGTGTGTGTATATAGCTTATAAATATATATACACACATGCATACGCGCACACACATATATAAAGGTCGATAAAATAGGTACTTGAGAGTGTGTGTGCGTAAATGCATATGCGTATGAGTATGTGCGTGTGGATGTGTTTGTGTGTGTGTATATGTATGTGTGTGTGTGCGTGTGTGTATGTATGTATGTGTGTTTCTGTGTACTTATGTTT
>NW_026314401.1:0-239 GCF_001194135.2 Octopus bimaculoides | reverse complement strand
CACAACTGGCACCTGTGCTGGTGGCACATAGAAGCACCCATTACACTCTCGGGCTAGTTGGTGTTAGGAAGGGCATCCAGCCATAGAAACCATGCCAAATCAAACTGGAGTCTGGTGCAGCCCCTCAGCTTACCAGCCCCGGTTGAATTGTTCAACCCATGACAGCATGAACAACAGACATTAAATGAGGATGATGATGATGATGATGATGATGAATCATCGTCGTTTAACGTCTGCTT
>NW_026314400.1:0-532 GCF_001194135.2 Octopus bimaculoides | reverse complement strand
AACTGGAACCCTCGACGTCGTAAGCGACGGAGTGCCAACACACACACACAGTCACACAGATGAAACCTCATCCCAAATATCACTGTGATACTTGTGGTAAATAATTTTTTTCAGAAGTATACTTCATAAGATGCATCAAGCTAAGTAAAACCGTTGTTCTCCACCATCCAGGCCTGTCCTTTCAGGTGCCAGAGCCGCATAAAAATCACCTGTGCTGATGCTGTGTGAATGCACCCATGCCATAACAAACATTTGGGGTCTAAACAGCTTCATGTCAAACCATTCAACCCATGCCAGTATGGAAAATGGACGCTAAATGATGACGATGATAATGATGATGATGATGATGATGATAGTGAAGTACAAAAATAAAAGATATTATCAGCCAGACCAGGGGTTTTCAAACTGTGGTCCACGGACCACAGGGGGTCCGCAAGGACAAAACAGGGGGTCCATAGACAGCAAATACTTTTTATGGGCATTTTGATTTTATATATGTCTTTTAATTGAAATCTTTTAATTGACAATAAAC
>NW_026314399.1:0-644 GCF_001194135.2 Octopus bimaculoides | reverse complement strand
ACACACACACACACACACACACACACACTCACATATAAAAGCTTTTTCTTTTTATTTCTTTCAGTCATTGGACTGCAATCATGCTGGAGCACCACGGTGAGGTGTTTAGTCGAACAAATCGACCCCATTACTTCTTTCTAAGCCTGTTACTTGTTCTATCGGTCCCTTTTTGCTAACCTCTAAGTAACGGAAACGTAAACAAGCCAACCGAAAGATACACACACACACACACATATACATATACATACATACATTCATATATGCATACATACATACATACATGCACGCACGCACGCACTCACGCAGAAACACATACATACATACATACATACATACATACATACATACATACTTACATACATACATACATACTTACATACATACATACATACATGCATACATACATACATAGTACTTACATACATACATACATACATACATACATACATACATACTCGTACACATATACACACATACACAAACACATAGGCACATTTTCAAACACATACATATCGTACACTCAGCCGTACGACGATGAAAATGGCGCTCAACCGTTATCGCCAAAACAATTCATCAGTCGTATTTTTTGAAGTGGTCATAATCATATCTTAGTCGGTCATAAGTTAATTAGTATGTACAATCCC
>NW_026314398.1:0-246 GCF_001194135.2 Octopus bimaculoides | reverse complement strand
TTAATGACAAAAGAAGACAACAGAAAACAACAACAACACCAACAACAACAAACACTCTAGCAACATTTTAACATTCAGATTGTATTTTTGTATCTCTTTACAAATGCCAATCCTTTACTGTGTGTAGCTTATTTCCTGTCTTAATTGCTAAAATGAAATACATATATTTAATTACTATTTGACAGATTTTGATTTTGTTAACATTGACTCTCATGAACACTACTACTACTACTACTACTACTACTA
>NW_026314397.1:0-217 GCF_001194135.2 Octopus bimaculoides | reverse complement strand
AGCGTGGCCGTTTTCGTGCGGGTGACACGTAAAAGCACCCACTACACTATATATGTATATATATATGCAAATATATATACATATATGTATACATATATATAAGTATATATATATATGTGTGTATATGTATATATATGCATATATATGTGTGTGTGTGTGTGTGTGTGATCATCATCATCATCGTTTAACATCCGTTTTCCATGCTAGCATGGGTTGG
>NW_026314396.1:0-350 GCF_001194135.2 Octopus bimaculoides | reverse complement strand
AGCCAAGCTCCAGCCAGGCGGCGCTACTGACTGTCTGTTCGAAGGTTATTAATCTAATTTCATCGTCCATCTATCTTTTCCTGCACGACGTTCTAAGTACTGGACGTCTTCTCTCTCTCTCTTCTTTTTCTATCTATCTCTCTTTTCTATCGTTTCTCTTTTCAAAGAAAATATTCCAGCGTTCACTGTCTTCTTTCCGTTCTGGTTTAACGACCATCCGTGTTTGTTTTAGTTCGATTTCGTTGTATGCCTCCACTGTCTTGTTTTTGTTCCCAACTTTGACCCTCCACAAATCCAAAATTTTTTTTGGGAATTTATGGGAGCAACTACCTTCGAACATTCACATTGTC
>NW_026314395.1:0-270 GCF_001194135.2 Octopus bimaculoides | reverse complement strand
GCTAATTTCTACAACTGTGCACAGTTTCTCTTCTCCATCCCAAATCATAATATCAGGTCTGTTGTGCTTACATTTTATTGAGGCCTTCACTGGTACATTTCACTAGTATTCCTTTTCATTATCAATGGCTATGACTTCTACCATATTGTGGGTTTTTATTATTTTGTTCTTGGGATTATCCTTCCGAAGGATTTCATTATAGAGTATCCTAACTACTGCATCATGTCTCATTGGTAGATAATACCATGATGACATTTTCAGACAACTGCT
>NW_026314394.1:0-404 GCF_001194135.2 Octopus bimaculoides | reverse complement strand
ATGTAGGCATGTATGTATACATACATTATGAACGTATAGGTCTATGAAGAACAAGATTATAAAACAAGTCGGTAACTCTTTTAAGACGGTAGGTTGCGATTTGGAGAAGAATAGGCAACTATTTTTAGTACTTTGTGCTATCAATTATAGGTTTCTCAACTCGTAAATCTGGATATAATTTCATATTGTGATACAATTCTATGGCTACATCACAGGGTCCTTATATCATCTCTAGAGAATTTGTCCCCCGTCGTTTGATTTCTTTCATAATAGCAATTAACACCGATTTACTCAATAGAAGAGCAGACCACATGTGACTAAGATTTGAATCCTGATACGAGAAACATATACTTGCCTCTTAGCATAAAGCTCATTAGTCGAATAAAATTATCTGCTAAATCTCA
>NW_026314393.1:0-361 GCF_001194135.2 Octopus bimaculoides | reverse complement strand
ATATATATATATGCAAATACACACACATACATATATGTGTATGTGTGCGTGCGCGCGCTTATGATTATAAATATGAAAATCATTTACAATACGTTTGATAGATATATTTTGCTTCCCTGTGAAAGTATAGCGCGTGAAATTTTGACAGAAACCTTGGCAGCTAGAGCGAAGAGCTAGTATGCCAGTAACGGTTTATATATACACTTTTATGTATATATATGTGGATGTATGTAAGTAGGCATGTATGTATGATTGTATGTATAGATATATACACGTATAAATACATATGTATGTGTGTATGTACATATTTGTATATATCTGAATATGTATACATAGATATAGAGCAATAGTTTATATATAT
>NW_026314392.1:0-246 GCF_001194135.2 Octopus bimaculoides | reverse complement strand
TTTTGCGCCTTCCTTCCTTCCTTCCTTCCACTTCTTAGTATCCTTATTGTTGTTCTTACCATTCTTATTCCTGTTGTTCGTGTCGTCGTCGGTGTTGTTGTTGTTGTTGTACTCCATATTCTCGTGACATGTGTTTAAACATTTTTTTCCTCCTGTTTTTCTTATCATCATCATCATCATCATCCTATTGCCGTAGTCGTCGTCGTCGTTGTTGTTGTTCTTGCTACTGCTGCTGCTGCTGCTGCT
>NW_026314391.1:0-300 GCF_001194135.2 Octopus bimaculoides | reverse complement strand
ATATATATATATATATATATATGTATGTGTATGTTTGTGTGAGTTTTAGAATGGTATTTGCAGCTTATTTCTTTTTGGAATTATGGCAGATGTCTTGCTTTTGTCAAATCCGTTTCATTTCCATCTTTCATAAACAATACTTATAATTCTGACATTTCAAAATACCCCTTTTATATTTCATTGAGCACGTTATGCAAGATTTGCATCAGTTTTGCATGATTTAGCATGTGTTCTCTGTAGCATATGTGAGTTCATACCCATCTCTTCCTCCCTCCCTCTCTCATTCTTTCTCCCTATATA
>NW_026314390.1:0-201 GCF_001194135.2 Octopus bimaculoides | reverse complement strand
AGCCCCGAGTGACGCTTTTATGGGGCGGCATTTTTAGGTTTGTTGTATAAGCCTGCAATAGGCTCGGGGACACCAGGAGCACAAGGGCGCGGCAAACCTAAAGGCTACCCTGGCTGCATGCACTCCCACTATCCCACTGATTGGCACAACTGGGATCTTTTTTAAAACGGGGGCCACACTTTTCATTAATGTTTTACGTAG
>NW_026314389.1:0-429 GCF_001194135.2 Octopus bimaculoides | reverse complement strand
CCTGGCACAGATTGACCTTGAACTCTGCTGTACATGTGCACTAAGTTTTACCATTCTAACTCACTTCCGCTATTTACAGCAGTGCTTAGAAGGAAGGTGTGTAGCGTGTGATCGTCGTATTGACCATGACAAAGAAAGTTGAGCAGAGAATCTGCATCAAATTTTGCCAAATGCTTGGCGATTCCTGCTCAGAGTCCTACGAAAAGTTTTAAAAAGTTTTCATCGCTCTCGACACAATCAAGGAGATCTTGTGCAACTGAAACCCGAGTGTCTTTTGGGGCAGCTGAAAGAGATTTTGGCACAAACTTTGCAGACTCGCCTCTCATACCCAAATCTTCACTAATAATGGAATGAACTGAACCGTAACCAATCTCCACATCATCTGATAACTCACGGATGGTGATTCGACGATTTCCCCTCACAGCTGCA
>NW_026314388.1:0-228 GCF_001194135.2 Octopus bimaculoides | reverse complement strand
TGTGTGTGTGTGTGTGTGTGTGTGTGTGTGTGTGTGTGTGTGCTTACATGGCGCATGTTGTTTGTGTTTGTGTATGGATAGTCTTACATATATACAAGTGTATATGTGTGCACGAGTATGTGTATGCATACATATACTTATATACATATATATATATATATATATGTGTGTGTGTGTGTATGAGTGTATATATACATATATATATATATATATATATATATATATATA
>NW_026314387.1:710-1009 GCF_001194135.2 Octopus bimaculoides | reverse complement strand
TGATGATGATGATGATGATGATGTTCGAGCCACATACAGATCTGTGGCTCACTGGATTCTGTCGAACCATAAAATCATGCCAGCATAAAGAATGGTTAGTAAATGAAGATGATGATGCTAACAACAACATATACATAGAATTAAACATATATACATACATATATACATACGCACACACATATACATATATACATGTAGGCATGCATATATAATACATACATACATACATGCATACATACGTACATACAAACATAGATACATACATACATACATACATGCATACATACATACATACATAC
>NW_026314387.1:158-700 GCF_001194135.2 Octopus bimaculoides | reverse complement strand
CATACATACATACATGCATACATACATACATACATACATATATACATAACTACATACATACGTATGTACATTTATGGATACATATGTACATACACTCAATTGTATATACATATGTACAAACATACACACATGCATAGATACATGTAGATGGTTGTTTATAACATCACAATGGAATCTGTTCCCCACCATTCCTGCCCAACAGCTTAAACCTATGGTCGCTAACAACATGCTGTATTAAAACCGAGCAAAACAAAGTTTACTCAATGAGATGCCACTTATAGCATCACTTGACAAAATGCTTTCTCACCAAGACCACAACCAGTTGTGCAATATATCACCCGCACGGAATCAATGAAGGATGGGTCGAAACGATTGTTGTGAGCAATGAAGTTTCTCGTACATTCCATTTTCCGTCTCTATCGTTTAATATATGCATGCATACATACGTGCGTACGTACATACATACATGTATAAATACGTATATACATACTTGCCTACATATTTGCCTACATACTTACACACACACGCACACACACACACAC
>NW_026314387.1:0-148 GCF_001194135.2 Octopus bimaculoides | reverse complement strand
CATACTTACACACACACGCACACACACACACACATATATGCATATATACAGACATGTATGTATGCATCCATACACACACACATGCATACATTTTACATACATACATGCATGCATACATGCATGCATACATACTTATACATATATATAT
>NW_026314386.1:291-601 GCF_001194135.2 Octopus bimaculoides | reverse complement strand
ATCTATCTATCTATCTATCTATCTATCTATCTGTCTGTCTGTATGCATATGTATGTGTGTGTTTATGTGTGTGAGGGTGTCTCCGTATTCACACATATATGTATATATGTATTTATGCACTTAGATATGCATGTATCTATTTTGTGTGTAGGTATTTATAAATGTATGTATTTATGTCCGCATTTAGGTATATATGTATATATGTATGCATTTATATATCTATATATTGTGTTCTTATCTATCAGTGAAGAAATAATTCCATCTATCTATCTATCTATCTATCTATCTATCTATCTATGTTTATCAATCT
>NW_026314386.1:0-281 GCF_001194135.2 Octopus bimaculoides | reverse complement strand
ATCGATATTTCTGTTTGTCAATCTATCTGTTTGTTTGTCTATCTACCTATCTATTTATCTACCTATCTATTTATCTACCTATCTGTTTATCTGTTTATCGATCTAGCTGTTTATCTGCCTGTTTGTCTATCTGTCCGTCTGTCTACATATCTATATATCTATTTATCAATCTATATATCGATCGATCTAGCTATTTGTCATTCTGTCTGTTTGTCTATCTACCTATCAATTTATTTACCTATCTATCTATCTATCTATCTATCTATCTATCTATCTATATA
>NW_026314385.1:0-248 GCF_001194135.2 Octopus bimaculoides | reverse complement strand
ATCTTAATAATTCTGATGTGCACTCTATACGATCTTTTTACTCTTTCGTTGTTCTCTCTTTTTCTTTTACCTCCTCTTTTCCCACTATTCTATCCTATTTCTCTGTCACTCTCTCTCCTTCACTCCTCCACCCTTGCTTACGTGGCTCACACGTGACCATCGGCCACCTTTCTTTCTTTTTCTTCGTTGTAGCTGGAACAAGTAAGACGTGTTCTTGTCTGTCTCCTGTCCTAGCTTGATTTACGCGT
>NW_026314384.1:0-253 GCF_001194135.2 Octopus bimaculoides | reverse complement strand
TGGATGAAACCATCCCTTCATGAAGTTAACACAACCTCTAATCGAATTTAATATATATACACGCATATATACCTTCATACATACAGACAGACAGACAAACAGACAGATAAGCAGACATATCGACAGACAGTAATATGGATAGACAGGTAGATAGATGTGTACATGTTCATACAGGGATAAAGAATATATTTTAAATGCTGTTGCAGAGTGCATGTACAGTGCTTTACAAAACCGCACACAATTACCTCATACA
>NW_026314383.1:0-251 GCF_001194135.2 Octopus bimaculoides | reverse complement strand
ATCGTCATCATCATCATCACCGTCATCACCATCGCCCTCACCTTCAGCATTGTTCGACTTCGTCATTGTCACACTGAATATTCGACAGTAAATATTACTCTTTTATGTATAAGATGACATTTCGTTTTTGACATTTATCCTTCATAATTCATTTAGTTAAGGGGTTGACTTGTCACTAATGCCCTAGGATTGGTACCAGTGTAGATTTCGGTATATACTTACCACACACACACATATATATATATAAACAT
>NW_026314382.1:0-504 GCF_001194135.2 Octopus bimaculoides | reverse complement strand
AGGTAGGTAGGTAGGTAGGTAGGTAGGTAGGCATTTAGGTACGGTGATAAACCAATCAATAGATAAATTGAGAGCTTGATAAATATAAAGATACATAGACAGACGTATAGATAGATAGATAGATAGATAGATAGTTAATAACAGAGGGAGACAGAGCTAAATATACACGTCTACATTAACATAGATGGCACAATATTAGCAAATATGAGTGAATTGATACTGGGTTGTGCAATTTTTCAATTACATTACATCTTTGTGTTTGCTTCTGCAGAAGACGTTTTCGCTTTGATGTTGTTCCTGATATTACTCGCAGACCAATTGAAGAACATTCGCACGATTGCTGCGTTGAGTTCTTCAATGACTAGATACAATGGAATAGTGAACAACAACGTGAAATATGATACACACACACACACACATTAACAGACACATACACATTAACAGGCACATATTTATGAATATGTTTACACACATATATAGCTTTGTATAGATATATATATATAT
>NW_026314381.1:0-446 GCF_001194135.2 Octopus bimaculoides | reverse complement strand
GTAGAACAATAATTAAAATAAATAAATAAATATATATATCTCAACCAACACTAAGTACCAAATGAATTTATGGAAAAATATGAATAAGTACTGTTTTTTCTTTGCTAAAGATTTTCTACTATTTGAAAATAATATGTATTCTTGTTTTTTATATTATTCATTTTTAATAGATAACTTATTTAACACTAAATTATTTAGAAGTTATAGTTTCATTTCAACATAATATTAGAACTTCGATTTGAATAGTGTTGATATATTTTCGATTGTTTTTGATTAATAATATTTGATTAATAATTAGTCTTTATTGTTTATAATAACGTTAAAGGTTTTTTAATTAAAACTTTGTATATATATATATAAAATTTAATCTTTTATTCTTAATAATTTTTTTCTTTTCTAATTTTTTCATTCATAATTTTTTCATTCATATTTTTATTTTTACGTTT
>NW_026314380.1:0-301 GCF_001194135.2 Octopus bimaculoides | reverse complement strand
ATGTTTTGTGGTAGCAAAAGTGAGGATGTAAGTTCCCAGTTCTTCAATTCAAATAAACATAAAGATATGTTTCAAATTTTGTCCTGTGGTCTATGTAATCGACCCCAGGATATAATTCAACTCGTACTTAATTTGTCGATACGGAAAGGATGAAAGGTAATGTCGACCTCGGCGGAGCTTGAACTCAGAACGTAATAACGGACGAAATGCTGCTAAGCATCTTACCCAGCTTGCTAACGGTTCTGCCGCCTATAAATTTAACGATATGAAATCAACGAAATAGGATAATGTTAGTATTTTA
>NW_026314379.1:3183-3765 GCF_001194135.2 Octopus bimaculoides | reverse complement strand
TTGGTGTTCTAGTTATGCTGCTGAGAAACGTGGAACCACCAGAACTATGCAACGGTGCGCGTCTTTTCATCAAAAAAATTAGGACCTTAATTCTGACGACAACCATTCTGATCGACCGTCTGCTGGCGTGACAAAGTTATTAACCCCCATGAGCCTTAGTCACTCTGCCGTGCCATTTGAATTCATACGATGGCAGTTTCCCGTAAAAGTATGCTTTGCTATGAGCATCAACAAGGCACAGGAACAATCGTTACAAGCAGTTGGCCTAGATCTGACACAGTAGGTATTTACCCACGGTCAACTATACGTCAGATGCTCCCGTGTCGGCAGTCCACACAATCTGTTCATTTGTGGGAATCCGGGCAACACCAGGAACGTTGTCGACAAAGAAGCCCTGCAATAACACTTGTGAATCTGCCACCATTACTCTCCCGTCACTGGAGTTATTGAAACTTTCACAATTTTTTAGCCCAACTGCATCTACCATCATCACGTCGCTGGCCATCTCTGCAACCCGACCACCTCTGTCAGTCAAACTTCCAACCCATGGGTTCACGTCGCGACACTGATTCCGCAAAATTA
>NW_026314379.1:3000-3103 GCF_001194135.2 Octopus bimaculoides | reverse complement strand
TCGTATTATACTATTTCAGTTTTGTGCAGAGACCTGATTGGTGTTTTGTTCTTTTCCCAGCCTTTTCCCGTCATTCTTTGCCCTTCACATCTGCATCTGCGAG
>NW_026314379.1:2658-2764 GCF_001194135.2 Octopus bimaculoides | reverse complement strand
TCTATATTAATGATTGTTATGGTAACATGCTTTACTAAATTCAAGTGCCTTCTGAAGCAAGCGTTTGGAGATCGAGGGGTAAAACTGTACGATATATATATATATA
>NW_026314379.1:1417-2648 GCF_001194135.2 Octopus bimaculoides | reverse complement strand
TATATATATATATATCTTGCAGGGTAATTTTTCAAAGATTATCAGCTGGTCGAGCTTACTCGGACATTTTAAAACTGCATACGGCATCCGTGTCGGTATTAATTGATAGAGGTCTCCAGGAAGGCATGCAGTATCTCTGGTAGGTTGGTCTGTATAGGTTGTGTTCGGACGACCAGATGGAGTACAGCCATGCTTTGAAATCCCTAGTAATAGGTCATTTGCCTGCACTTGTTCAGATCACCAGCAATGTCTCGCAAAACGGAAAAGCCTTTCCCTTATAATGTTGGGAGCAGATAGGAGATCTTCTTACAACTATTTCTTGGTTGGATGAGTTTTCCAATATACGTTTAAGACTATTTTTAACATTCGGGAATAAGTTCTATCTAGCTTGGCTTCCAGTTTTCCGGTAAGCGTCCAGGCTGTTGCTCCATAAAAAAAAGAACTACTGTCGTATGGGAAAAATTTATCTTCGGGTTCTCTGAGAGGGTTGATTTCCAGACAACATCAAGTTTGTTTAGGATCAACCATGTTTTAGTTGTTCGAGTTTTTACATCCCCTTCCTTTAAGGCTATCTTTGAACCGAAGTACGTAAAATCATCAGCTTGATTGATGGAGTAACCGTTGATGTGGGTGATGGATCTTATTGATTATGAGCGATGAATTTGGTCTAACTTGGATTAACATAGTCCAATATCATGTGCAGCTAATTCTAGACTATGAAGTAATTGGTAGGAGTTTGATATTGTGTCAGAGAGCGAGGCTAAATTATCAGCATAGTGTATATCGATTATGTTTTGAGTTAGATGTCCGATCGATCTAGTCTTCGTAAGTGTGAAACCGAGGCTGTTTAGATTGACAAGTGATGTCCTGAGAACATAATCCAGAGTCACCTCAAAGAGAAAAAGTGCCAAAGTGTCTACCTGGAGCACTTCGGCTCTAATATCAAAGAAACTTGTATCTGGAGATCTCACCATTGATTTACCACGGTGGATGGAGACAAAAGCTTTTGAGAAATCAACAAATTGTAATACTACTTCAAGATTTCTGGCTTTTGTTCCTTCAAGTAGACGATGAAATGTAAGTATTTGTCCGACAGCTGATCTATTTTTTCTGAAGCCATTTTGATTTCTTCTCAAAGCTTTCTCAATTTCTGGTTGTATTCTGTTGAGTAAGAGTAGCTTATAAACTTTTTCAGCGATGGCTGTAAGAGCGATGCATCTGTAATTCTTTG
>NW_026314379.1:0-255 GCF_001194135.2 Octopus bimaculoides | reverse complement strand
CTTTTTCGTCTGCTGTGTTGGTTGGCAAATAGCAAGATATGATTGATATTTCAGGATTTCCTTGGATGGTGGAATTTGAAGAGTTCTTCTAATCTGAGGCTGAGATGAAAGTCCAGCCACTACTAGCATAATGATATTTCAATATCATCGGGAGAAAGCCTGTGTTCTTCGCACAAATAACATCAATTTTGTACTTGATGGCTAAGGCAACAAGTTCAGGGAGTTGGTTTAGTTTTCTGAGGGTGCGCACATTGG
>NW_026314378.1:0-275 GCF_001194135.2 Octopus bimaculoides | reverse complement strand
ATAATAATAATAATGGTTTCAAATTTTGCCACAAGGGCAGCCATTTTAAGCGAGGGGATGAGTCGATTATATCGACCTCAATGTTCAACTGGTACTTATTTTATCGCCCCTGAAAGAATGAATAGCAAAGCCAACCTAGGTGGAATCTGAACTCAGATGATAGTGACATACGCATTACAACTAAGCATTTCGCCCGGCGTGCAAACGATTCTGCCAGCTCGCTGCCCTATAATAATAATAATGATAATAATAATAATAATAATAATAATAATAAT
>NW_026314377.1:0-251 GCF_001194135.2 Octopus bimaculoides | reverse complement strand
AGTAGTAGTAGTAGTAGTAGTAGTAGTAGTAGTAGTAGTAGTAGTGTGTGAGCATGTTTTTGTGTGTGTGTGTGTGTGTGTGTGCGTGCTCTGTTGTTGCAAACAGCTTGATACAACATTTTATAAAATGTAAACAAATAACGTAAAAACAATTTGCATAAATAACTTTCTGATTGATGATTCTCCCCTTCCACTTCGCTTACTCCCCTCACTCTCTCTCTCTCTTTCTCTCTCTCTCTCTCTCTCTCTCT
>NW_026314376.1:0-202 GCF_001194135.2 Octopus bimaculoides | reverse complement strand
CACACGACAATCTAACTTCAAATCCCACCGAGATCAACCTTACGTCATTCATTCCCGATATCAATAAACAACCATAATAGAGGAATGAATTAGCGCAACTATAAGGACGTCGATTCAGACACCTTGCAGTATATCGGTCAGTTGTTTGTGATCTGAATTAAAATCTCACTCGTTTTATTTTACCGATTTTGGAGAAAGTATC
>NW_026314375.1:0-1239 GCF_001194135.2 Octopus bimaculoides | reverse complement strand
ACACACACACACACACACACACACACACACACACACACATGCACATACGTCTAAAGAGACACACACAGGGACAGAGATAGGCTTCACGTATGCGTTAATGTACATGTGTGTGTGTGTGTCTCTCTCTCTCTTACTTTATGCATGTAACTTCACCGCCCCCAACAGTGAAACGCGCCGATATCGAAAGTTTACTTGCGGCCTGGACTTCAAACAAACGACAACGTTCACTTTCAAGTACTACCAGCATGAAGATTTGCGATTTAACATCACTCATAATACAAATATATCTGAAAAAAAAATATTATTCTGGATATTATAACAAATTCGAAAACTTGGCGAAGTAGAAAGCCTCAGTGGCTCTTTCATTATAATTACAGAAGTGTTATTCCACTCCTTCTAACCAGTTTCAAGATAATGTCTTTTTAACAGTCCTTGTATTCTTCATCACTGAGTATTAACGTCGCACAACCTCTTTACTGCGTTACTCAGTATTTATTCTACAGTCTATAATGTTACACAGTTCAAAAACAGCATCTTCCTTTTTATACACTTGGTTCAGCGTTCGTTTCAAAATTGTAAAATAAATTATTTTTTAGTATGAAAAATTGAATTATGCCTTTTGAATTTTCTTGGACTTTCACTTTCTTCACCATCACATTCGTTCAATCGTGAATTTTATAACATTCAGTACACGTTTCAAATAAATGTTGACTTTCTGTACTTTCTTACATTGGTGACACATACTAACTTTTGCTAAATTGGTGATTTCCATTTTTTGATGGCATAACTATGTTACACAAAGTATGTTTTGCATCTCTATTGACTACATTTCGTTTCGCTTGAACTTCGTGTGTGTTCGCTTTGCTGTTTTCAATATTGTCAATCCTATGAGTGTGTGTGTGTGTGGGTGTGTGTATGTGTGTGTGTGTGTGTTTCTGCGTTCGTTACGTCTGTAGTAAACTATAGTAAAGAACATTTTACGCTGCTTTAATGAGCCCACATCTAATGAAGTAGCCATCCTTATGGTTGGTGATCCCATTGAAAATCATGATATTCTCGTTCGTATTGAAGATAACACCGACTCATCCCTCTTATAATGCTCTCCAGTATAATCTTATTCTGTGGAATGGACAAGATGGGTATCATTTCAATATTCCTCGGATTGAACCTGCAACAGGATAGCCAATTGCAAACAAAAGGGTGTCGTCAAATGACTTCTATTCTTACCAACTGATGTTA
>NW_026314374.1:0-806 GCF_001194135.2 Octopus bimaculoides | reverse complement strand
GTGGTATCACGCTGCTTTCTCCAGGCACGTGAGATTTGGACTTCGAATATAGAGAGCTGGTATATACTTCGTCAAGTATTTCTGTTTTTCAGTATTTATGTAGAGCGAAGTAAAGTGAAACAATTTACTAAAGTACACTGTTTGTATATATATGTATACACACATACACATATATATGTAAAGTAAGACGGCATCTGCTGTCCTTTCCGCTATTGATTCAATTTAAACAGATCAAATAAAATGAAATATCTATCTCAATGCTTTGATTTATAAACGGGCTTTTCAAAACCCAGGTGCATCAGCGTCAGATATAAAATCAGAATGTGAAGTAATAGCGAGAATTAGTTGTCCGAAGAGTTATGAGGATCGTAAATACATGGACCCCGACTGCCGGTATGTACGTAAATTAACTGTTTGCATTAATATACTATATCAAATTTTGAAAATGTAAGGACGTTACCAACTATGATGCTGTTGTGTCCTTTTTAACATTGTGCTTTCTTTTATTTTGAAATTCGAAATGGAATCAAAATGTACGTGTATATATATACTGTAGTTGGCCAAATTAGAGAACGAAAATAAAGTTTAAAGTTATTTCGATTTCTACTTCTGTTTTTCCGAATGTAATTTTTACTGTAAATACCTTAAATTAGTTTCATTATTTACAATAATCTTTTTTACGAAGTGATTAATAACTAAATAATTTATAATAGAGAAACTGTTTATTTGAAAAAATATAAATTATAACAAGATGTAGAAAATTAGAGAACGTATGATGCGGATTTCAAAATAAAGTAACTGACAAC
>NW_026314373.1:0-368 GCF_001194135.2 Octopus bimaculoides | reverse complement strand
TTGTTTCAGTCATTTGACTGTGGCCATGCTAGAGCACCGCCTTTAGACGAAGAATTATTCTTTTTAAGCCTAGTACTTATTCTATCGGCCGCTGTTGTCGAACCGCTAATTTTACGGGGACGTAAACACGCCAGCATCGGTGGTCAATTGATGTTAGGGGACAAACATAGGCACACAAACATATGCACACACCTACATATATACGAAAGACTTCTTTCAGTTTCCAACTACCAAATCCATTCACAAGGCGTTGGTCAGCCCGAGGCTATAATAGAAGACACTTGCCCAACGTGCCAGCAGTGGGACTGAACCCAGAACTACGTGGTTCGTAAGCTAATTACTTACCACACAGCCACTCTTGTGTGTAT
>NW_026314372.1:0-228 GCF_001194135.2 Octopus bimaculoides | reverse complement strand
GGACTGAACCCGGGACCATGTGGTTGGTAAGCAAGCTACTTACCACACAAGTTTCAGTCATATATATGTATATATAGCAATAAGAAAATGGAGAGGAATATGTGGTATTCATCAACTTGCAGACATTGTATTATATCAATTTACCTGTTTATTTTTCAACTAAGTGGACAATTAATAATAGTAATAATTGGGTATCCTTCCGGCAGTATATTGGATAGATATTATCCC
>NW_026314371.1:170-397 GCF_001194135.2 Octopus bimaculoides | reverse complement strand
GAAGAAGAAGAAGAAGAAGAAGAAGAAGAAGAAGAAGAAGAAGAATCGTACTCCTATTGTTTATTACATCAGTGGCGAGTACCTAGATGTCTATACATACAAAACTTGCATACACTAATGCATGGGCACACACAGATACATAGACGTACGCACACTTGCACCTCATACACATGCGCTTGTACATACATACATACATACATACATGCATACATGCATACATACATACA
>NW_026314371.1:0-160 GCF_001194135.2 Octopus bimaculoides | reverse complement strand
TACATACATGCATACATACATACATACATACATACATACGTGTGTGTATGCGTTTGTATTTACTCACACGCGTGCGTATGTACTTGTGTATGTATAAGTATATTTATGTACATGTCTAATGCATAGGTATTTACATAGGTATATATATATATATATATAT
>NW_026314370.1:0-707 GCF_001194135.2 Octopus bimaculoides | reverse complement strand
ACACACACACACACACACACACACACACACACACACACACAATCATACATGTATGTGTATGTATATATGTATGTATATGTATATGTGTGTGTGTGTATGTATGTATGTATGTGTATCATGCATCGTGCTCACAATTATGAGGTAGTGAGTTCAATTCCCAGAAAGACTGTGTGTTGTGTTCTTAAGCAAGACACTTTATTTCAAGTTGCTCCAGTTCACTCAGCTGTAGAAATGAGTTTCGACTTCACTGGTGCCAAACTGTATAGGCCTTTGCTTTCCCTTGGACAATATCGGTGGCATGTAACGGGGAGGCTGGTATGCATGGCTAATTGCTGGTCTGCTATAAACAGCCTTGCCCAGACTTGTGCCTCAGCGGGTAACTTTCTAGGCTCAATCCCACGGTCATTCATGACCAAAGGTGGGTGTCAATACCCTTTTGTGTGTGTGTGCGTGCATGTATATATATAAATATAATATATATAATATATATATATAATAAAAAAAAAAAGAAAAGCCGTTGGAAAACCGATTATAGCAGCGACTCCATCTAAGAATATCTGAAGGAATTTTATTCCGAAATATCATCAGACTATGGATGACTAAAACAGGTATATAGCCCATTGATTGTATTATAGTGCATTGTCGTACCATTCAAAACTTTTTATTCTTTATAAATATATATACATATATGTACATACTTATATATA
>NW_026314369.1:0-466 GCF_001194135.2 Octopus bimaculoides | reverse complement strand
TAGTAGTAGTAGTAGTAGTAGTAGTAGTAGTAGTAGTAGTAGTTGCAGTAATAGCAGTTGTAGTATTAACCCCAAGATTCCGAGTTCGATTCCAGGCAGTGACCTGAATGATAATAATAATAATAATAATAATAATAATAATAATAATAATAATAATAATAATAATAATAATAATAATAATAACAACAACATCGAAAAATACCTTAGGTATGAGAACCCAGGTTCGAAATTTCCCGAAGTCATCTGATGAAGGCTGGAGGGTATATCAGCCGAAACGTTGTGTTAACAACAAACAAGATGAGGTCAAATATCCGTCAAATGTAAATAATGTACTTAGTTTTGGAATTAGGATGTACGCTTAACTTAAACCTTAGCTTGCCCATGCTGCTAGCTTGTGGGATCGATCACTAAACGCCGTAATTGCAAAGCAAACTTCTGAATCACTGGGCCACGTCTTAAAACACCA
>NW_026314368.1:0-258 GCF_001194135.2 Octopus bimaculoides | reverse complement strand
CTTCGATGACACCCCAACCACGCCAACTTTTGATCCTTTACAACCACCTACACATCCACCTGCACATGCACCTTTGATCACATCATCACCTACACCTCCACCTTCGTCGCTACTACATAACACGAACATACCCTATGTCACCAGGACAAGCCACACTGTGCATTGGCCCCCAAAACTCACTAGAACTATTTACATCTAACTTTTTC
Source organism: Octopus bimaculoides (assembly GCF_001194135.2). Classification (NCBI taxonomy): domain Eukaryota; kingdom Metazoa; phylum Mollusca; class Cephalopoda; order Octopoda; family Octopodidae; genus Octopus; species Octopus bimaculoides. The sequence continues at coordinate 52 of NW_026314368.1, read as the reverse complement.
TTTTTTCTTCCTGTGACAGACAATTGTTTTCTCGTGTGCTGAACAATACCAA
>NW_026314367.1:0-388 GCF_001194135.2 Octopus bimaculoides | reverse complement strand
TATATATATATATATATATATGCATATGTTTATATATATATATATATATACATATATCAATATATACATACATATATATATATATGTATATATATATATATATATATATGTATGTATGTATGTATGTATGTATGTATGTATGTATGTATGTATGTATGTATGTATGAAGTTATTCAGGTCTCACAGTGTGATAAAATGATAAGTACTCCTGTTTATTTAGGCTGTGATAAACTTTATACAAAAAAAAAAAAAAAAACGAGGTTAGCTGCAGTCAAGCTCCATGAACTAGATTCAACAAATGTCGGTTGCCAATAGATACATATTGTTTTGTTTGTGTGTGTGTTTGAGTGTCTATGTATGTATGTATGTATGTATGTATGTATGTATG
>NW_026314366.1:0-228 GCF_001194135.2 Octopus bimaculoides | reverse complement strand
ATATATATATATATATATATATATACACTCAAACATACACACATTTTAACAGTGTTAGTCTATAATTTGCTTCAGATGAATTTGTATAGAACCAAAGAGTGAGTTAATTATCTTTCCAATTTTTGCTGTAGGTTATTTATATGTTAAATGTGCTTGTGATGTTAACATCTCGTGTTTGTGAAGCCTTTTCTTTTTTTTATATATTAAGTGTTGTTGTTGTTGTTGTTG
>NW_026314365.1:14675-15061 GCF_001194135.2 Octopus bimaculoides | reverse complement strand
GAAGTATATGTGCCACAACTATGTCTATATGAAGTGAATATGTAGATATGTCGAGGTAGAGGTATAACTATGCATGTGTGTGTGTGTGTCTGTGTAAGTGTCTGTGGGATATGAGCTAGCGTGTATAGTGGAGTGTCGACAAATGTGTAGGTGGGCAAGAAAATATATAAAATGCCAGGTCATAATGTCAGTAATGAAACAGGGTGTGCTGTGCATCGTAATAATTTAAACATTAAACTATAATTAAATATATAGCATAAACATTATAAAATATTTCAATACTGTAGAAATACAAAGGAAACCCACTTTAACAATAATAAAGGCTCTGTAACTCCTTCAAGAGTTACTATATCATCAATAAAATTTTCAACTTTATGAAGATGAGC
>NW_026314365.1:11245-14553 GCF_001194135.2 Octopus bimaculoides | reverse complement strand
AATCCCTTTCCTAAGGCTTAAAATCAAGCTTAAGCTATTAGTTGTAAAGGAAGTGAAAGAGATCAACATAAGGCTGAATCTTCAAAAGTTTGAACCATCAGAAGCTTAGATCAATCTACAGGGATTGGTAAATAACATTGCAATATACAAAAAAAAGGGGGTTAAAATTAAGACTCATTTAGCTTTTGTCTATCTTACGTCTGTCTGTTTCTTGTATTCAATACAACACCACTTGAGGAGACATAACTAGTGTTATATCAAAATGGCAACTACTTAACCACAGAAAACACATGTACAATGCAATGATTAGGACCAGTAAAATAATTGTTTCTAATATGGACACAAGGCTAACAATTTTGGAGGAAGGGGCTTAGACAGTTACGTTACACCCCCAACCCACCTGTACATGACTGGTATTTTATTTTATTAGACCCAGAAGGATGAAAGGCAAACTTGAGCTTAGCAATATTTGAACCCAAAACGTAAAAAGCCAGAAGACTACCACTCTAACAATTCTGCCAGCTAACCCCACTTGAAACTTATAAAATAATAAAACTATGCATATTTCCTTTATATCATGGATCAGAAGTTGATTCTTTCTATTTATCTTCTTCAATGCATAGACTTAAAATCATAGCTTTGAATAATTCATAGTTTACACAAACATTTGCTGAGTACTCTTGAAGAAAAATACATCACTAAATCTAATTATGAAGTACCCCATAAAGTACATATTTGATACTGAATGTGTGTGTGTGTGTGTGTTGCACACACATATATGTCTGTGTGGGTGATAAGTGAACTTGTAAACTACATGGTTCCTGGTTCAGTCCAACTGCATGGCAACTCAAGCAAGTATTTTCTACTATAGTCAACTGAAAGCCTTGTGAGAGGATATGATAGATTGAAACTTAAAGAAGCCCATTGTATACATGCATCATCATCATCATCATCATTTAACGTCCGCTTTCCATGCTAGCATGGGTTGGACAATTTGACTGAGGACTGGTGAAACCAGATGGCTACACCAGGCTCCAATCTGATTTCGTCTATAGAATTTTTTCATCTGTGTTCTCTGTGTCATAATCACTACTGTCTTCATTCTTATCCGTATTTAACACCATTTCAGCAATTTCCCAAACAACAGGTGCATCATTATTAATGTTTAGCATTTCTTCAATATCCGTTTCTTCTACATCACACTTCCGCACGATAAACTTTCAGCGTGTTACGAGTTTTGATATCATCTTCTTCTCATTAGTGACACGAAATCCTCTGAATTCGTTACCTATAGTGTCGTTTTCGTCAAACATTGTTATTGGCCAAATCTGTGCCAGCCATCTGTTACTGTTGATTTATCAACTTCATTCCAAGCATTCACAACTTAGTAAATGGTATCCTTAACAGTGAACTTTTTCAGGTAGTTCTTATTCCTTTGTTGGCTGCACCAAGCACACAGTTCATAAAATCATTTTTATAGTTGCTCTTCATGGAGCGTAACTCTTCATTCCTTGGTCACAAGACTGTAAAATAGATGTCACATTGGGAGGCAAGTAAATACTGTAAAATAGAAAACTGTAAAATAGAATTTTACAGTTTTCTTCCAGTCTAGCTTGCCTGCAGTGAGCTCGTACCGCTGGTACAAAGTGATTATTGAACCAGTCAGAAAATATTTCTCGGGTTAATCATGCTTTCTTGTTTGCGTAATAATGCACAAGTAAATTAACTACGCCTTTCAGACATATCGGACGTCGATTTTTTCCAGTGACTTCCAACTTCACCCATTACAATTCGTCTTGGCCTAATGGTCCTTAATGTTTGTCTTCGTCGGTTGTTTACTCTGTACATTCACTCTGTTGTTATTTGTTTTTACAGCCAGCCACTTTACAGTGTGAACTGGATGTTTTCAACGTGGAACCAGCTCTGGTAGGGTCAACAAGTAGCTTGCTAGACAAAAGTCCTTTGAGACGGGGTGGGCATTAGAAGAGGTGTTCTTGTGTCAGATAATGAAAAGTTATAGTGAGACAGAGAGACGAAACAGATGTCTTGCTGTACAAGAGGTACATGGTTACACGGCCAGAGAGAGTGGAGAGAGAGTTATCAGGAATGAGGACAAGAACATGTAACAAGAAAACTTTCCACATCCTACCCCAACAAATCATGACAATATCAGTACATCTCAAAGTTGTAAAATAAGGTATTTTGAAATTACATATACGTCAACAACAAAAGAGTTAGCTGCGGACTTGTTGCTCTGTAGGTCTTTTAAACACCGGCGCGCTTTATGTGTGGATAAAACACCGATGTTGGGCAAACGAATAAATATATATAAATAATATTTCTTCCTTCTTGGTGTTGATTCTTCGAATAGAGTAGTGACATTTAGTAGAGATGACCTGGAAGTTGTTCCTCTTCGATTACTATCGTAAATACCAATAGCTTCCTTCAATCGAATACACATCATTGATTGACTGAAATTACCCAAATACGACACCGTGTTCTACGTGAGAAATTCTACTAATATTCGAAGTTTCAAACTGTTTAGTTAAAAAATTTTTTTAAAAATCTGTGATTTAATTTATCGACCTTGAAAGGATGAAAGTCAAAGTCGACCGCGGCGCAGTTTGAACTCAGAACATAAACAATAATGATAACAGCAACAACAACAACAACAACAACAATAACAACAATAATAATAACAACAACAATAATAATGATAGCCTGGCTATGGAAAATGAAGAAGGTGAAGATAGTGCCAATTATTGTTGGGTCCTTGGGAACAGTATCAAAAGGCATCAAGGGGAATATAAAGGAAATTGGAATAGAGTGCCCGGTAGATCTGTTACAAGTTTGCTTCCTTGGCATGGCCAGAATAATCAGGAAAGTATTAGATAGCTGAAAAGAATGAATAGCATGGTACTGTAGGCTGCACGTAGCAAGCTACCTACGCATGTAAGACTCCAGGAGCTCCAACAAAACCAATGATAAAGAGAAATAATAATAATAATAATAATAATAATAATAATAATAATAATATTATTATTATTATTATTATTATTATTATTATTATTATTATTATTTTATGTTTGACTTTTGTTTTGCATTTGTACAAGTTAGATCCAAGTCTCACCCATAGACCTCAAGAGACAACAAGTTAGAAGTTCATGTAGGTGTTATGCCTAGGGTACCATATATTTGGATTTGTACAGTTTTGTTCTAGTGAATGTTTAAGAAACCATAAGAAAATTATGTGTTTGCTTTAAAATTTGAGATCACATCGACAGTATTTTACGTAGGATATGGGCAGT
>NW_026314365.1:5187-5761 GCF_001194135.2 Octopus bimaculoides | reverse complement strand
CTACATACTCCACCTCTACTCCCACACTCTACCTACCCACCTACCCCCATCTATCTCAACCTCTGCCTACCCACATACCCCTACCTCTACCCCCACCCTCAGCCTAACCCACACCCCACCCTATGCTTTCCCCACTCTCGCCTTCCCCACCTCCCAACACCTTCACATCACACTACGCTACACCACATCACACAACACATCACATCATAACACACCACCACGCACACACCAGCATTGACCAATTCCCATCTCCACATTTTCACACCCTCACACCTACATACACACATGCATACGTTAAGATCACCAGCATTCTCTCACACACACGCACCTTCGTTTTGGGATCACTAAATCTTTGTTATTTTCCCTTCTTCTTAACTCTCCTGTGTGATCCTTCTGTCCGGCATCCGCCATGATAGATCGCTGACCACTACACATATTTTTTTCTCTCCTTATTCCTTTCTGTATTCCTTTCTGTTGAAGAGCGTAGGCTCGAAACGTTAAAGACTTTCTCTATTCCCGAGCGTTATACTAATACATCTATTTCTTGTTTACACCACCTGTCTTCGTCTGTTGT
>NW_026314365.1:1178-4839 GCF_001194135.2 Octopus bimaculoides | reverse complement strand
ATACAATATATATATATATATATATATATATATATATATACGTATGTCGTAACTTCTCTTAATCTTGCCAATATATCACTTCATGGATGGTCAGGTAGCATAAATTACACAAACATTTTGAATTGTGTTTTTCATTATTGGAGAGATATGCCCAAATTAATAAAAGTTTACCACAGAAAAATATTCAAACGCATAACGAGAATCAAATCCCCTCCGTTTCATTACCCAACGAATCTGTGACATTAGAATCGAATGCAGTGGTTCTCAACCGGGATCCATATGACCGCTGAGGGGTGCACGCAAACAAAATAGTAAATTAGGAATCCCCAGCAGTATTTTAAAGTTCCATGAAAATCTTTTATTCAAATGCATTTATTGCAATAGACAGCTTTTCATTCTCTAACGTTTTACATAGGTCAGCTTACAAAAATTATTGTGTATAAAACAAAATAGGAATCTTGAAAGAAGCCTCTATAAAACTAATTTTTTACGCATCGAATGGCTTTAGGCGTCCACCAGAATGGAATGGTTATCAAAGGCTGTCCATAGTTTTAAAAATTGGTTGGGAACCAGTTATCTAATGTATCTAATGATTATTTTTATTAAATACATCAAAGGTTGGTTGACAAGCCTTTTCTGCACGACGACAATAGACTGTGGGATGGAGAACTAGATATTAGCATAACTCCGAATCGTAAGGTTTTAAAGATACAGTAACTATCGAAGTAGTAAAACAAAAGGCGTCTCTCTTGCATAAACGCATTACATCTATATTGAAAAACGTACATCTGTATTACATAAACGAGTTCGTATATAATATACTGTCAGTCAATAAAAAGCAATTTCCACATTGAAGAAATGCTTTGATGCTACTGCTCAGCATGCCCAAACTTGTCGGAGCTAGCAAACTATAGATTAGCACCGTATTGAATTTCAGTTGCACGTATCACATCGAAATTAAGGATACATACATACATACATACATACATACATACGTACGTACATACATACATACATACATACATGAATGCATACATACATGAATGCATGCATGCATGCATGCATACATACATACATACATACATACATACAAATATACATACGTACATAAATTGTGCCACCAACAACATTACAATACCTGAGTTAGCTGTAGGTAAAAAGGAGGTGTGAGGTTGTATACAGAAGCTACTTATTAACAAAATGATCATGGAAGAAACAGTAAAAACAAAATTGGGAATTTCACCGTAGTGTGGTTGAACTATCAGACGGCTTTTGATAGTATACCACATGGGTGGATTATTAAGGCTTTACAGTCGCCCAAAGTTCCACAACCACTAATAAGTGCAATTGAACACCTGACCAAGACTTTGCACACCACTTTCCTCATTATGAGTGATGAGGAGCAAACGGAGTCCGATAGCATTCGCTACCAAAGAAAGAAAGGCAACTTTCAGGGTGATAGACTGTTGGTGTTGCTCTTTGTCCTCTCATTAAACCCACTAAAATATCTGTTTACTGTTTAACTGTCTAACTGTTTAACTTGTTTCAGTCATTTGACTGTGGCCATGCTGGAGCACAGCCTTTAGTCGAGCAAATCGACCCCAGGACTTATTCTTTGTGAGCCTAATACTTATTCTATCGGTCTCTGTTGCCGAACCGCTAGGTTACGGGGGTGTAAACACACCAGCATCGGTTGTCAAGCGATGTTAGGGGGACAAATACAGGCACACAAACACACACATATATACATATACATATATACGACAGGCTTCTTTCAGTTTCCGTCTATCCAAATCCACTCACAAGGCTTTGGTCGGCCAGAGGCTACAGTAGAAGACACTTGCCCAAAGTTCCACGCAGTGGGACTGAACCCGGAATCATGTGGTTGGTAAGCAAGCTACTTACCACACAGCCACTCCTGCTCACAAAATTTACTGACCAGAGAAATAGATCCAGAAATATCTTCCATCTTTTCTTTGTCAGTTACCCGAGACTGTATGGGCCAAATATCAACCATATAAAAAACAACTGGACCTCATAGCCCAATTTTCTACAGACAATGGGATTAAATTCAGTGACTCCAAATGTGTATATTTAATTGCAAAACATAGAAAAGTTATGAATGAACGGCTTGACAATACAACTTCTACAATCAAATGACAATTATAGGTATCTCGGACAAGATGGGAATGTCAGATATGAAGGACTCATAAATAAGGAGCGGACCAGAAATGAATACCTCAGGAGAGTAAAGAGAGTATGATCATCAGAACTCTCAGATTACAATGAGCATATTGCCCACAATAGTTTTGCAGTGCCTGTTCTCACACCTACATTTGGCCTTCTGAACTGGTCACTACAAGAACTCAATGAGACAGATGTCCAAACTTGCAAACTGCTCAGTGTTACAGGAAAATTCAACATCAATGGAGATGTAGACAGGTTATACTTCCCACGCAAGGATGGTATCCATGGTCTCAAATCTGTATTGATGTCATATGAAACACGCATTGTGATACTGAAACAATATCTACAGCCGAGGAGAGAGAGCAGTAACTACCTTACCCAAATTTGTGACCATGAAACCAACAACATAACTAGAATAGTTAATGGACTTGAGAGGAGGTATGATATAAAAGCTGATATAGATCTCTCCCCAAGGAACTTTGTTAAAATCAATTTATCTGAACAATAGAATTAAAAAATTAACCAGTTCACTGAGAAGATTATACATGGGTACTTGGTACGTTAAACACAAACCATAGAAGAGATTGATTGATTATATCAAAAGCTTAGCATAAAGTATTGACAAGTTTATGACACTTTGAAGGCTACATCCATCGAATCCAAGAACAAGAGATTCCCGCCGAGTACCTGCAGTATAAAAAGCAGAAAGATTTGACAACCAACAAATGTAGACTGTGCAAGACCACGATTGAGGACATCAATCACATTATTGTCAACTGTAAGAGAATGTCTTCTAGTTATTATCTTCCCATTAGGCATGATGTGGTGGACAGAATGATCTGGAACAGGATAACAAGAAAAGAAAACATCATCAAACGAAGTTGACAATTTTGAGACTGATAGACCAAAAGAATACTGGTCTAACTTAAAAATTAAAACAGCTACCAAGTTAAAACACAGCCGGACAGATCTTACCCTGTGCGACCACAAAAAATAAGATATGCTCTGTAGTAGAAACCATCTGCCCTCTGGACACAAATGAGGTTAGAAAAATACAAGGAAAAGGGGACATCTATGGACCATTGATAATGTGTTTTCAAATCCAGTACCCAAGATACACTTTCAGCTTCATACTTATTGGATCAAGAGGATACATACTATCCTTTCTGAAACAAAGTATGGGTGAACTTGGGATCTTGGGGAGAGAAGGTAAATCCTTAATTCATATGCTTAATGATCACGATATCTGGGGCTATTAAAGTCTGCAAGACCTACTTATGATTTAAAGGATGACGGTTAAAACAAGATACTTTCCTTCACAACCGTCCTCCAAAGTAGGTGGCCGGTTTAGATTTTCTCTGAATTAAGAAGAGAAAGAGAAGAACGAACATACATACATTACACACACACACACACACACACACACACACACACACACACACACACACACACACACACTCTTATACACGCATAA